>NW_008671940.1:0-34534 GCF_000695815.1 Acanthisitta chloris | reverse complement strand
CAGCAGGAAGTAAATGCCAAGGACAAAATGCCAAGACAACTCAAAATTTGTATAGGCAAAAGACCAGGAAAGCTACTAATATTTAACAAGACACAATTATAGGAAATGGGATTAATTGCAAACTTCACAAAAAAGTCTGTACAATTATTGACAATATCCAGATTGAAGCCAGTCTGTGATATTTAAAAGAGGCCTTTGCATGCTGTGTAGGTGATCACCTTTAACTGAAATAAATTAGATAGCTTGACAAAAAGACTGAGACCAAAAATCTTACTTGTTAAGTCTTTTGAAGTAATACATCCCAGAAGGCAACCACATATGAATTCATGTACAATGTCTGAGTTTAGGTCATGTTAGATGAAATTTTTCAAATAATCACTAAGCTTTCATTTGTGTTTTCATAAGCACAAAAACCTGACCAGACTCCAAAATCTCTTTTTATGTACACTAAGTTTTTTTTTGTTAGAGAGACTGAGTTATTTTATGCCTTAATCAATTCTAAAAGTAAAGGACTCTACATTGGGGTTTTTTTGTCATCTGCCTTTAACTTTACAGTTATATAGAAATATTTTCTCTTCAAATATCTGTCTGAAGAGGACTTGAAAACTGAAAAAAATGATGTGCACCTTCAACTTCCTCTGTATGAATTATCCTATAAACCACAGAAACAGCATTCATTCTTACTACACTGCCACTGAAATTTGTAAAGACTGGCTGCAAAAATCAGGGAATTGTTGCATTCATAAACATTCCATGTACCTCCTTGTAATGCTTTGTGAAACCATTTCCAGGGTCTTAGTATCAAAAGCACTCTAAGTAAAAAGGAATATAAGTCAAAGAGATACTTTATATAAATTTAATCCAAATATTTAATCTAAATATAAATTCTTGAAACCTATTACATGAAATTGTTAGGAAAGTTGATGGTAGTATCTCTGATGGTAATAGCTTTTACTTTGAAAATGTTGGCAGAGGCTGACAGTATGATTGTCTGCACTGATTGCCTTGGCTTATGCTATACTTCATCTTACATCTTTGTTAGTTCCCCAAAATGACCTGCAAATTCAATAGACTTAAACTTATCTGTGTATGCATAAACTGGACTTATCCCTACTGTGTTTGAAAACTTGACAGGTAATTGAAGAGTTATATCTGGTGCAAACATTATTTCACTTTCAGGGAGCATCAACTGGACAGTGTAAACTGGTTCCAAGGAACTTCCATTCAGATAAATGCTTAGGAAAAAAACCCAAAAATATGAATGCCTATATTAATTTTTAAATAATCAATTATTTGCTATGTATCGACTTTTCACACTTCTTATGCTCATATTCTGGGATTTCATTGTTAAGCAAATCATTAATAAAATAAATTAAAAAAGGTATTTCTCTTGCATTTGAAAATCTTTGACAAAACTGTGCCTTTTCCTCAACTCAAATTTAGACTTCCGTGTTTAAGCAGCAAATATGAAGCAAAACCACAAAATATTTCGCTACTAGGCTATTATACCCATCCTTGTGAGTAAAAATGCAGGACCCTTCCCATTACTTCAAATTATGTAAGAAATAATTAGGAAAGTTTGGGAGATTTTAAGAAGGTGTAACTAGTTCTCCTGAAATCTGCACCATTTACAGTAGGAGTAATGTAAAAAGAATGACATGATGTAAGTGAACAATTATTCATTATATAAATTATCAGTATTAGTACTGTAATAAAAATATTATTCTGAGGCAAATAATTTATAAAATCTACAAGATATTTTTTTATTAAATTGTACTACAAGAATGAGCAAAGGATGAAAAATAAGTTGACATCCAAATATTTCATGCATCTAAGAAAAAGTTGAAATGGAGAATTCAGAATGGTTTTAAATATCTAACAGTGGGGAAGAACAGGGGAAGACTCATTCTTACCTTACTTGGGGTCTACTCTATAGTTGTAAAGACACTGGAATTTTGTGAAGTTAAAAGTTTTTGTCTTCTTGCATTGCAAGTGAAATTGGAAAAAAATAATTCTTTAATAATGTTTCTGGGGTTTTCATTGCAGAAGTAGTGGTGGGATTCATTTCTGCAACAAATCTGTGAGCATACACTGTTGAGTCCTCAATACCCTCTATAAAGAGTCAAGAGTAATAGGAACAACACATCTGATCAACTTTAAACATATTAAGATGAAATGAATTGCAGCTAAAAGTTCTTTGAAACTGTTACTATGCAAAATAATCTAAAGATTAGTATCTCAATGTTTCCAGTAACTAACTACATAATTGGGATTTCAGCACTCATAATTCTCAATATTCCTACACTAAATTCTTCATTAAAAACCAGAACGAAAATAACTATCCATTTTTAATGCTCACAAATGTAATCTGTGCATTGCTACAAAATGAATTTTAAAAAAACTCTTTGCAGCTTAAAGAAAAAGAAATTGTAGAGGTTGTTTTGTTTCAAATAATTAACTTTCGCTGAGTGCCATTTCACTCATCACCCTTGGTGAAAGGAAGGAGTGAAAGAAGGATGAACAACATTATCTCAGAAAATTTATTTCCTTAGAAGGCTATATTAAAAAGCCACATTTAGGTGACTTTCCACCTGTCCAAACATCAATTCTGATGAATTAAACTGTAAGAAAGACATAAGTTATCAAAAGAGTTCTTCAGATGAAAGACAGGTCTTTAACTGAACTTATAATTTTATAAGCTTCAACCATAATTATAATATTAAAATAATAAAAAATATCCCTCAAGATGTAAGAATACTCTTATTGGTAGCCTTCATAAAGACACCAGTTTAATGGGAGCTTAAAACAAAGATCACACCTACTGACAAGATGAGTCTTCTTTTGCTCAAATAAGCTGTTAAGAGTTTTTAGAGCCTCAATTCATAAAATTGCTTCCATGTTTAGCATGATTCTGTTTTTTCTTGATTATAATAAGGGCTACTTTTGCTTCCTATCTGCTTTTATTTAATGTCCATTCTGACATAATTACTTCATGATATGTGTCTAGACAAATTTCCTACTTACTCTCTCTGATCTTTTTCAAACACTAAAATAATAGTCTTTGTTTCTTTTCTTGTTTTTCTCCTCATTTTCTTTCAAAGAAAAACAAGGTCTTTGCTGAACTAAATCTTTAGCCCAGTCACCTGTGAAAATGTTTGTTTTTCTCCCACTAGTAGCCCTTTTTTTTCTTTAACCAAGTCTTTTATCTAACTGTGATGAAATTTCTGGCAGCTTAGCAACAAGATCTTCCCTGCACTTTTATTCACAGCACAAATGGTTACAGATAGACACAGTGAAGAAAACAGGCACAGCATTTATTCCTGTGGAAAAGTGTGTTCTTCAGAATTGGAAAAGATCACTTCACTCTGCCTGTTGCAGTAAGAAGTGTAAAACAGCCATGAACTGAGTATAGCATGGGAAATTTTCTTGACTTGCTTCAGGATATCAAGTTATTCAGGAAATAAGGTGTTTAAAGGCAAATTTCTGTCCTTCAGTATTAAGTATACAATCTAGCCTTGTGTCATATAGTATATTTAGTAGCAGTGCTGAACAAAATTATCTAAAGTATACACTTAGCCATTTTTTTAAGTGCAGCTTTTTTCATTATTATTTTGAAAAATGATGGAACCCTTCATTTTCAGCTATTTAAAAGTAAAGAAATAATAACCACCAAGATGTTGTTAATTAGAAACATGGCACCTAATGATTGTTTCTAGCTAGCCAATTACTGACTTAGCTATGGTTTTGGAAATGTTGGCTCAACAGCTCTGGAATTCACATGTCAGCTGCTGTTAACTGAACTCTTCTCCTGCATGACTGAAGCAGATGGCAACTTCCTTGAGTTGAAGGAAGACAGCATAAAAAATTCCTCATACATTTTCTCATGCATTAAAAATTCTTGAGTAGATTCTCCCAGGCAAACTGTAAAAAAGCTGTAAAAAAATCAACCCAAAGGGACTTGACACATAATACAGTGACTATTTCGAATCAAGAGATTTGTTGAGTGCAAAATATTAGTGTACTCTTTATTGGTGATCAGCATCAGTGGGAGCATTAGCCAGTAACTTGCTATACATGTTAGGTGTCCCTGCAATTCATTTCTCACCTGCTGATACTCACGTTTTGAACAATATGATATGAAATATGTATTTGGTACTGCTGAGCAATTTCAGCTATATTTGCTTACAGGTATATTCTCTATATCCATGCCTATTAAGCAGAGAGTCCTGATAAAATTGATATTTATGTCATTATACACTCTTTAGCTACCTGCACCAGAACATTTTATATGCTGTAGAGAATTTTGCCAAAATAACAGTCAGATGATGACCAGACATTGAAACAACAATTTGCTAGCACTTCTTAGCATTATCTGCTTGGGATACATAGAGAGCCAGATATGGACATAAAATAAGGAGATACCAAAGATAAGGAAAATAAATCACCCTAGGATAATTCAATTCTCAAGTTTTGAAAAGAAAAACCAGGCAGATACTCCATTCACTTTAATGAAGTTCTTCCTGGGATCATTGGTTTGACGAGTTTTTCTTTAAAAGATCACCTGTTCAAGCTGTTTTCTACATTCTCTAATAGCTCTACTACTGATGCAACACAAGCAGGCAGCTGACCAACCATGGTGACATAAAAGGAACACAAAAGTCACATATTGATGTAATATAGTTTTAAAGAAAGGTGGTTTTAATAAAGAATTCTCTTTATACTGGAGGCATTTTTTTGAGATTTATATCCTGTAGACTATGATGACAACTCAATAATGACTGTGCCAGACCCCTATATTAATAAGATTTAATATGGCAAAGTTTCCAGATATGTGTTTTTTGAAATATTATGAGTTATAAACTGTTCCTCTGAAGCTGATTCTCATCAATAGTTTTTCATGGGTTTGAATTCAAAGACTTATATCTAGAAAGAAAAAAAAGCAAAGAATAAAAATAAGAAAGCAAACAAATTAGCTAAGTAGTCCTTACATACAGCAGATATATGGTTACTATGCCATGCTCCTACTACAGAAGCAGATTACTTCTTTTCTAAACCTTTTGAAGTTTGTGGGTTTGGAGTTAAGAAAAGTACAAAATTAATTTTGACTGCATGTCTATTAAGTTATAAGTGCCCAAAGTTCTGCCTTGAAGTACAAGCTAAAGCACTGGTTCATGTAAGACTGCACTAAGGTGAAAGGCTATAGGTTTCCAAATATTCATCAATAACGCAATAAATCAATGTTTAGCTCTATTAAAATGTTGTATATCTTGATGCTCAAAGAAATTAAATTTGCATTAAAATTATTAAATTTGTATCCTAAGCGCAAGTTTTATTTGGGTAGTCTCATTTGATGGATTACATCGAATGAGACTGACAAATGACAGGCTGAGAAAATTTGGGCTGTTCAGCCTGGAGAAAAGAAGGTTGTGTGGGGACCGCATAGCAATCTTCCAGTGTCTGAAGGAGGCCTACAGGGAAGCTGGAGAGCAACTCTTTATTAGGAACTGTAGTTATAGGACAAGGAGTAACTGGTGTAAATTGAAAGAGGGGAAATTTAGATTAAATATTAGGAAGTTTTTCACTGTGAGGATGGTAAGACATTGAAGTAGGTTGCCCAGGGATATTGGTGCCCCAAACCTGGCAGTGTTCAAAACCAGGCTGCATAAAGCCTTAAGCAACTTGTCCCTGTCCAGGGCAGAGGTTGGGACTAGATGACCTGTAAGGTCCATTCCAACCCCTTAACATACTATGATTCTATGATATATCGAGATAACTGTGTCATAGATCACTGTAACTTTAATTGTAAACTCCTGTAAAGTTTAACTATCTCTCTCAGGATTATCTTTGATTTTTCCTTATACAAATAACTATGTATATATACATATGTAGATGCATATGTGTGCTGAGTTTGTGGCTTATATATCTAAAACATCTACATCTCTACACAGATCAAAACAAAATATAGAATGCATTTATATTTTGGAGCAGCAGTACCAAAATTTTTTAAACAGCATAATCTCAAAATACATGCAATAGGAATGTTTGGTGCATAAATTTACAAACAGAACATTAGGCTGATTTAAGAGAAAATTACTAAAGATGCTGTGTCCCTGCAATGTGAACTAGTGCAACATCAAATTCTTAGATCTTTCTTTAAATAAATTCATTTCAACAAGTAGCACTTTTCAAAATATTTTATTTATTTTAAACCAGAGTATTAGCAGATCTGAACAGCTGCAGGGAATTGTCTACATGTTTAAGACTTTCCAGCTTCTTGAAAATCTTCTGTGACTGTGAATATACCAGAATTCAGTATTAGGTGCAGCTCTAGCAGTATCCTGGTGTAGCTATTAAAAGAAGGGGTAGATGACTGTCCACTTTGCTGATCTACTATTCTCTTGAGTCTGAAAGGAGTGAGACACACAGGAGTTGAGTAATGAAAACTAGCTGAGTTTAACTTCATCTTACATATTTGTGTCTCTAAGGCTCGTTATATTGTTAGATTTAGCGGAAAGGAAGAGATTACTAGTAAAGGGATATCTCAGAATTCTGCTTAACTAAACAAAACTTTGGTCAGATGCGGCGTAGAACCAGAATCCATTTTCCAGAACTCATTTTCTAGTAGGAAGGTTAAAATGTAGTTTTTGTATCTTGCAGGGGGTAATCCTTCTAGTTATTGTTGTTTAATTAGTGCTGTTTCTTACTGTGTTTGGAGATGCCAAAGAAGCTAGAATAATGTGTGGTTTGAAGCAATTGTCAAGTTTATATCTAACTAAGTATTCTGTACTTGATGTGAGCCTCTGGCAAGAGTTTTGGGAAATGAATGTCATATGAGGCAACTAATGAGTGCTCTTTCCACCAAGGTCTTCCCACTGTTTCTTTTGCTTAGCCACAGGAAAAGTGCATACAGCTTGGTAATAGAGTGCATCTAAACATTCTGAGAGGCATTATTTCATAGCAGAAATTTAAAAAATACAAAGGAAACATCGTAAAGTGTTTTGCCCTGTATGTATTTTCTTTGGTTGTCAATGAAAAATGCTACATAAAATGCAATATTTCATTCCTATTTCAGCTGCAGACAGCAAACACAATAAATGAAAACAACATCATGATGATTCACAACATCTTCCCTGATGCATTTCACACCTGCTAACCAAGGTCAGTAATAAATTACAATAACTTAGTACATCAGACAGTTGGCAAGCGAAAGGTTTTGCAAGCCCTTTCCAGATTTAGGTTTATAACTTCTCCAGGGTTGGCATTGCCATATAGTTCAGTGAAACTGGCCTAATATGTCTCTGATAGATGTATGCATGTGTGTAAATATAGACAATCACATGAATACATATGTATATGTAAAGAAACATGCAAAAATATGCACAAACAATTTTTTCTAGTTCAGTGAATAACAGCCCCCAAAGAAATAAAACCTGAAGTGTAATCAGCTACTTGGATAAAAGTTTCTGAGAGAGAGGGATTAAGAGGAACCTAGTCAAAAATTTAGGAGAAAAAAAAAGAAAAGAAAAGAAATATTTCTTTTTATATATAGTTTTATAGTGGCAAACGTTTTGAACAAAACTAGAAAAAAAGCTTTTAAGGATTTAATTATCACATTCAAAAAATTAAGGGAAAATTAGAAATAATTCTAAGTGTTTCTGCTCATTTTTATCCTATTTCTTTTCCATAGTTCCTTGTAATAAGAAAATAAACACACACACACACAAAATGACCAAACAAAACCACCACCAACAACAAAACCCTAAAAAGGCAGAGTCAATCCCTGAAAAAAATGAATGAAGGAATTGTGAACATTAAATTTCAAACATTTCAATTGATTGATTTTTATAAATTTATGTGATCAAAATTCCATTTTCCTTGATAAATGTGTACTGTCTATTAGTACTACCTCTCTCTGTATTCAGTGATATGGATCTGTAACCAGAACTACATAGAAGGATTATTGACTGTCCTTATTATTGTGACAGACTCTTTATAATCTCAGATTAGTGATTTTGAAGGATTTCTTTCAGTTTTGTTCAGGAAGTAACATCAATTCTCTGTAACTTTAATTGCCCATTGCAAAGAATGACAGTCCACAGTTCAATGTCCAAATGGAGATCAGTAACAATAGGTATCCCTTAGCAGTCCCTATTGGGAGTACTACTGTTCAATAACTTTATTAATCACATTGACAGTGGGACTGAGTGCACCTTCAGCAACTCTGCAGATGACACTGAGCTGAGTGGTGCAGATGATATACTAGAGGAAGACATGCTGCCCAGGTGGACCTTGACAGGCTTGAGGAGGAAGTCATTATGAATAAACTTCAAGAAGTTTACCAAGGCCAAGTGCAAGGTCCTGTACCCGGGTTGGGACAATATACAGTATCATTACAGACTGAGTGGTGAATGGATTGCGAGCAGATCTACAGAGACTTGGGGATATCAGTAGATGAAAAGTTAAATATGAGCCAGCAGTGCCCACTTACATCCCAGAAAGCCAATCATATTCTGAGCTTCAAAAAGGAAAGCATGGCCAACAGGTCAAGCAAGGCAATTTTTCCTTTCCACTCCACTCTCATGAGACCCCACCTAGAGTACTGTGTCCAGCTTTGGGATCCCCATCATAGGAAAGACATGGACATGTTGGAGCTGATCCAGAGGAGGGACATAAAAATGGTCAGAGGGTTGAACATCTCTCATGTGAGGAAATACTGAGACAGTTGGGGTTGATCAGACTGAAGAAAAGAAGCACAAGGGAGGACTTATTGTGGTGTATTAATAGATAAAGGTGTCTTAGGAGAGAGGCTTTTTACTGTCACATGTAGTGACAAGTATTTCATCTGTTGATGTCTATTAATTTTATTTCTAAGGTGTTTGGCTTTTTTATAATTAGTTCTTAAATATTATTCTTATTATATTGAAATATTTTTCTATTTGTGCCTTATGGTCATGTCTCTGTTGCCACAATGCCCTGTAACTTTCTATGAGCAAGGTAACTCTCATGACACTTTGCCTTGATGAAGATTATAATAGCATAAATCTTACATTTGAAAGCTCACAAATTACATCAAAGATCTTGAAGAAATCTTTTATACATTCAGAAAGTATGTACTTCAGTACTCCAGACTGCTTGGACAAGTTTTTTGAAGGAGTTTAATTGAGATATATTAGAAAACTAAGGAAAAATCTGTCTGGTCAAAGAAATCTTGAAGAAAAGCCCTCCTAAGTGTGCAAAGGGCTTTATTTAATGATCTGACTACTAATAATTGAAATTTTGCCACTAGCAAGGTTGAGCTTATAAAACTGGCATCCATCTGTCGTCTCTTTTCCAGCTTTAAACCCCTGACATTTTCACTGTTCTAAATACTGGGTTTGATATATACAGTCTAATGGTAGACAGGGAGTCTTCTCTGTCTCCTTTTTACTTCTCTGCAAAGCATCATTCCACTTCTCATTCTCTCCTAGAGAACACAGAAATACTTCATCTGAAAATCCTCTAAAGTGTGCATAACTGTCAAACGACACTATGGGTACAGAACAAAAGACTAGAATTTGTAGAGTCTTTTAGTGTTGTAACTTCACTGCTCTCCCAGGTGAATTTTGCAAATAGTGTAGAGTGTAGAGACTAAGAGGCTGACAGCTTTTTAGTACAGCTGAAATCTCTGGCAAACACATTTGCTGAACATTCAGTTTTCAACTAAATGCTTTGTCATCTCATAATAAGGACAAATTTAGTCTAATTTTCAAACTTGTCTCTTCAGAAGGGCTTTAAGAACTCTGCTGTATGGTTTACTGTGAAATTTTATCTAGAATTATTTCTACAGGGCACAGAAGACTAGGGAAGCCAAAGCTGAGATTTTCCCTTTTATTACATATACATGTTAGAGGGGACAACCACAGACAAATGTTTAAGGAGTGACATGTGTACGCTCTAAGGCTCATCAGTGCTGTTGTTACACAGCATAAATGAAGTAGTTTCAATTAATTTAAGGCACACAGAGTCACAGATTGAGAAGTCTATGGCATCACTCAGCATTCCTTTCACCAATCTATGGCAGATACAGAAGCAAATGTGACTGATGAAGAGGAATTAAACACTAATTTGTATGACTTTCACAGAGCATTTTATTTTCTTCAATAACTGTGTAGGTGTTATAATCATGATTTTTATTTAGATAATTAGTAGATATCTGGCCCAGTAACCTATGAATTCTCTTATGTTGTTTAAGTCTAATGGATTTTTAATTTGTTTAGAGCTATTTTATAGATTTTTTCCCCCGTAACAAATTTAGCATAAAAAGAGAAGTACTGAAAAATGTCTTGATAATGATATCAATGGTACTGAAAGTATTTTTAGCGATAAAATGTGTTTGCTTTTTTCTCAAAAATCTTTGATTTATAGCTAATAAATAGTGAAATATTAAAAAATGTCTAAATTTAATAAAATCCAAATGAAGATTCATAACTGTTCTGTTCATACTTCCTCTTTATTTATTTGCACAGTATGGAATAATGGGAATTTTTTTACAGATTTTGTTGCTGAGGTGGCTAGTGTACTGGTGGCCTAGCATATAGTTTGCTAGACATAAGAACAAGTTAAAATATCTCAAAATTAGGGAAATTTTCTTTCCTGTAATTCATTAAATGTTCTTTCCACCTGACAAAAAATGAGTCTGTGAAAACACCTTTTCTACATCGCCATCTTGAATTACTTTTGGTATACTTAATGCATTATGAGATCAATTTAAAATCTATTTAAGTCTGTCCCTCTGCATACAGTGGTGCATCATCACACCTAATCTTGTTTATATTACTTCTGCCAACAAAGCAGTTCTTACAAAGTTCTAGTCCTGTTGATGTCCCTAGACTGTTCAATTACTTGTATCAACTGGAGTGATATCAGATGTTAAATGTGTGCAATTTCTATTTTCTCATGCTACTAAGCTGCGACCTTAATATACTGGGTTTGGGTTGGGTTTTTATAAATGTTGATTTTTCTGGGTATCTAGGAAATCAGGTCAAATATACTGTTCAATTAATTACTTCATCCAAATTAAAAATGAAAAATCACGCTGCTTTGTAAAATATTTGCTGCCAAAAAATGTACTGCTTTTAAATCTAATTGTGAAGATTTTTATAATTTTAATATATTGTGAAAATTATGATTAAAAATGCAGTTTCCAATGTCTTCTTTGGAAAAGAGCTCTATCATGTCAGGTTGTGTTACATTATTTTCTCCAAATCTTTAATGTCCGGTTCTATACAAGCCATGATTAAATTCTAATTATGGAAGAAATATGTGAGCTCTGTTTCACTGGGGCTCAATCACAATGCTTACACCCAAGGTGATAAATCCTTAGGATTAGTCATGAATGAGGCTGTCTTGCACTGAAATGATTTAGCAAACAAGATCATCCTAGCAAGATTATCTGTTGATGAGATAAACCACCAAAGAATCCAAGTTATGGTAACGTGGTCCAGCTGTTTCTGTATGTAAGTGCTGAGTTGCTAATGTATTACATTATGTATACATATCGTAGAATAGTAGAATATTCTCAATTGAAAGGGACCCACAAGGATCACCAAAGTCAACTCCTGGCCCTGAACAGCACAGCCCCATGTGCCTGAGACCATTGTCCAAATGCTTCCTGAACTCTCACAGGCTTGGTGCTGTGACCACTCCCTCGGGAGACTGTTCCAACACCCAACTACGCTCTGGGGGAAGAACCTTTTCCTGATATCATACCTAAGCCTCCCCTGACACATCTTCATGCCATTCCCTTGGGTCTTGTTACTGGTCACCAGGGAGAAGAGATCACTGCCTGCCCCTCTACGTCCCCTCATGAGGAAGTTGTGGACAGCTATGAGATCTCCCCTTAGTCTCCTCTTTTCTAGGCTGAACAAGCCAAGTGACATTGGCTACTCTTCAAATGGCTTCCCCTCTAAGTCCTTCATCATGTTCATAGGCCTTCTTTGGGCACTCTCTAATAGCTTTATTCTTTCCTATATTGTGATGTCCAAAACTGCACACATTGCTTGAGGTGTAGTTGTGTGTGGCAACTTATGGGTAGAAAAAAATGATATAGATTGTCTGCAATGAAGAGGTGTGAGGGTTTAATTGTTAACAGATATGAAATGTTTGAGGTCCACAGATAATAATTACTCTCAAAGTGCTAAGTATTATCATTATTTTATACGTAGAGGATTATTACTCAATCTGATTACATGCATATTCTACCAGCCTTGTGATTTGGCAATCAAATACTTCTTGAACAGGAAAGATTTGCAGTGTACATGTTAATATAATACAGCCTACTGAGCTTGCAAGTTGTATACAAACACTTATGCATTTTTCAGAGTTTTAAATAAAATTGCTAGGCAACACAACTGCTTAGTGTAAATTCTAAAAAAACATGGATAGCAATATAAACAATAAATGCTACTCTCTTTAGTTAGTCAGGATCAATAAAAGTAAGAGTTTCCATTAGTGTTTTCATCTCATTAAGGTTACTTACTCTCACAAATACAACAGGCTTAGTCTGATATCTTAATGAAGGCACAAATAGGGACTCCAGAAAAGGCTGTGGGTACTTATGCATTGTGCTCTTACAAATCCTTGTCTGCATTAAAGATAAAGGAGAATAAATTTCATTGACCTGGGCTTGGACTCCTCTTGCCAGATTTCAATTGCCAGAAAGTTGGGAACCTAATCATGTGTGGAAAGAATAAGTCTAATTACTGGAGAAATTTAGTTACTCCTATTGACTTTTGAGGAAATGCTTATATATAGGTGTGAGTCACAACATACTCTTCATAGGAAAAGCCAACTAAAGGGATTCCTGTCATTTTCTCCCATAACAATCCAGTTCTGCACTTCTTCATTTATCTAACATTGCAGGTTGTTAATGGTCATTATCACCCATTTCACATGTCAGTTTAAAAAGTCCTCCTGACAAACAGAGCAGCTCCATTTTTAGAGGACTTTGTTGCACTATATACCATATCTGACATAGTGAGAAATTCTGTTCAGAGATTCTAGCTCTGTTGAAGGAAGCATGTTTGAAAAAACGTCTTTTCCACACTTCTACATACAAAGACCATTTGGAAATCCAGTACAATTTTTCTTATTTTAAAGAAGTTCCTCAGATTTTATTGGCTTTTTAAACATCCTTATATAAATGCTATGCTTCATCTAAAATGGGCTTATTTCTAACTCTGACAAAATGAAGAATAAAGGAAATGCCAAATTCAAACTAAGTTTTCAACCTCACACAGCAGAGCATGCTTACTATATTACAGATATTTAAAAGAATCTTAATACCAAAAGCAATTGCAAATAAAACAATCAATTTATGCAAAGGGAGTAAAGCTGAAATATTCATAAATATGAACAGAAATATGTACAAATCTATAATATTTTATCTCCAAACAACTTCATTCAGGAAGTCATTTCTTTGCACATGCAGTTCCCCAGAAAGAGCATAAAAGACTGTAACAGCCAAAAACAAGCAAATGTTGAAAAATAATATGAATACTTTTTCAATATAAGTCTTTAAGGAATGGATTTCTATTTGTTTCTCTTATGAGAATGTACACACCTTCGATTGCTGGGCAGGGCTCAAGGGGATGGTATTAAGTGGGCAAATGGAGAGCACATGTCCTCGCTACTCATATTTAAAGGACAAATGAACATTTCCACTATTAGCACTATAATTAATGTTCTCTAGAAGCAGCAGGGAATTCCAGAAAAACATAGCTGCTGAACTATGCTGTGTCTTGGAATGTGATTGTTTTTTCTTGTAGCTGTCAGGAAAGTTCTACAACTCAAGTTGAATTAATTTTGCATGACCCAAAGGCAGCTCAACAGTGTGAATAGAACCTTTATTCAATTCATCAGAAAGTTAAAAATAAAGTACATGTCTAAGCTTATCTATATGTATAAAACCTGAGATCCCAATGTTCCAGCTATGCATACCAAGGGCCAGGCCTCATTTGCACTGATTTCTGTTGGTCTAAGGTATATCTGTCTTGGGAAACAGAAGTGGATACTGCACAGTGATAATATGGCAGAATCTAGGTGGATGTACAATGATACCTGAGATCTGATAAATGGACAGGAGTCCCTTGCTTCATCACTGAAGATGCATTTTTAGGCTGTTATTACTTTCTGCTTATCCTTTCCTATGACTTTTGCCTCACAATTTTGTTTGATGGAGTTTCAAATCTCCCATCAAATCCTTTAGGAAGGGTAGAAAAGGAGAGGGGGACTGGTCAGGAAAGCTGCTTGGACTTCTACTAAAAACTATAATTCAAACTTCTCTTTGAGGGTAAACATCACACCTCTACAGTGCAGAAAACAGGATTCTCACTAATCTGGGAACTGGAAGGGTCCACAGATGAAATGCAGCACATCATGACTCCTGAGTCACAATTCATGTACCTGTTGAGGAGCTTTCTATATTTTAAGCAGAAATAGTGGTTGTTAATCATTACTATGTAATTATTATTTGGAATTTCAAATATAAACCAGGGTTTTTTAAATATACATGTGTTCAGATATCCATTGATATATTTTGTTAATGAACAGAAAATTCTGCATCATAAAGACATTAAATTAGATTGTGGTTCAAGATCTAGCTGCAACTGTTTCCGCTCCATGCTACAAAGGTTTCATAATGTTTGATTTTGCTTCTGGTGTTATGAAGAAGACAACACTAGTGTAAAATTGAAATCTCAGTCCTGTTGGAAGAAATTAAATTTCAACAATTACTAACTCACTTAGTTTAGAGTTGCTGATATTTAGAAATGGAATGAAGAAACATTTTACAGAACTGTTTTGAATCTTTTGACTGATTTCTAGTACTTAACTATCTGATCTTTTTTGTTTTGACACTACAGAAATTTTCATTGCTAACAGTCCACCTTTAGAAAACTCCTGGAATTAACAATGGAACAGAGAGCCTTGATCAGAGCTAGGACACTCCTAATCATAGGCTCGATTCTCTTCCTTTTGTACTGACATAAATCAGAAGTGACTTCATTGATTTCTATGGATTTTCACTAACATAGAGTAATTTAAATCCTATAATCTCATCATAAGCATAAGGCATTTTTATATTGCCTCATGTGGACCAGTATTAACAAGGAAGAGGGGGAAAATATCCAAATTGTTTAATTGCAAGAGTAAAGATTCCTAAGCAGCACAAGTCTATTTAATTAAGAAAAGAGCCAATCTTAAAGCAAAACTCTAAATTCTAAAACTGTGCTGCCTTACGTAAACTACTTGTTCAGAAAGCATATTTAAAATTTAATCTAGCAGATATTGTTAGGAACAAAAACTGTACTGTACATGGCTCTGAAAACTGCTGAAAGCCCTCTTTTCCTACACTGAAGTTGAAAATTGCCTTGATGTTCCCTGTTTTAACATTCCCTTTACGAGAAGAGATTAAAGTAGGCTGCAGTGGCAGAGATTTAAAGAAGATTTAAATGGAAGCTGTGAATTCCTTTAGGGATCCCAAAATCTTAGAATATGTAAACAACAAAATACATCATCTAATCCCCTCCTCTCTGTGAATTGGTGAATTCAGTCCTCTATATGACAACATTTTAACATAGCACAGAGATTTAGCATCCTATTATCATCCAGTTATTATGATCTGTTTTTATCTTTGTTGACTGCCTCATATTTTTACTTCCATTCTATAAAAGGAAGGCCACTGTTTCAGAGGAATTGCATGTTGCTCTTTTTAGTTATTCACAGGAATGACTAAGCTTATTCATAAATAATTCTGACAGTAGGAATACTAGGGTGCATTTATTTTTTTTAAGATAATTTAAGAACACAGGGATTCTGAATGGAGCCTCTAAGTTGGACACACAAACACACACCCCCTCCCATAAAATAGACAATTCACTTTTTACTCCTACATACTACAATATTAGAGCTACAGCTGCCAACTCTGAATAATTTGAAATCTAATTTGAGGAAAACTTTAGGCATAAAGATCACAAAACTCATGTAAGTACCCCAGTATTAAGGATTAGGTGAAGATTGAACTAGGCTAGACATGAAGGCTGGGAAACACAAGGAAAGGAGCTGGACAAGGTAAAAATGGGTTAAATGGGATTGCCCCTGTGAGCGAGGGGCAGCAAGGGAATAGGTCAGTGGGAACAATGTTAGTAAAGAACTGAATTTGGGAGAAAAAAGGTAAAGCTATAGTTATTTTCTGGATCACTTCACATTGATTCTTTTACATATTACAATTACATATTATTAGAGGATATAACGGACTAAATGTTCATAATTTTTATTAAATAAATCATGAAACCTCTTTCTCTGTTTTTGAAGAACAGTACAATGCAAAACAATATTATAAAAAACAATATTATGAGTATGTGGGGACCACAGAAACTTCACTATCTATGACCCAAAAGAAGAAAGAAATTACCAACTGTAGAAATAAAATTGACAGAGGGGTTCTGACTCCTTCTCACTTGTTTAATGAAGGCAGTCTTAGGAAAATGAGCTAGTGGTTTTTTGAATATTTCTATTATTCATTTATTTCTCTTAATATAATGTTAAGGTGCTTTTAATGAAGATTCATAGGCATCTTCCTTCACTGTCATTTTAAGTGCCATATTATGTTGTTGAGATTCTCTTAAGTCAAATTTCCTTGGAGTATAACATCTACAAATGTAATGATCCCTGACATTTTTTTCCCAGACTCAGAACCAACTAATCTGAGATAAACCTAGAATTTGTCATTCTCACCAGATGAAGGCGCCTCTGATTCAAGGCATATCAAAACAGGAATATGAGAAATATCAAATTTCTTTGGAATAGAGGAGTGCCCAGTCAGAACTGTCCTATTTTTCTACCATATGTTTAGCAAGAAGAACGATTTTATTGACTACATTCTTTCAGACCTATACAGAATTTTAATGGCTTGCTGTTTTCCTCGGCTGTAAGCATTTGAGACAGTGAAACCTAGAAAGATTAGTCACAGTTAAAGAGGGAAGTCTCTGCCTCTAGTAACGGATGGCTTTGTCTAAGAAGTGTGACAAGCTAAACTGCTTCAACCTGGGGAATTTCAAATTAATTTATTGCTAATTAGCATAAACCCTATATTACTGATTTAAGTATTGAGGGAAAAAAATGGTTTAAAGAAAAACTTAGGGAAATGCCTTTCATACACCTCCCCCACGTTCTGCTTTAGTCAAACACATCTCCAATTTTCAGTCTCAACTTCCCTTCATTTTGCCACATGTTATAATCAATCCCTTTTAATCCATTTTGTAAGATGACAGGCAGTATAAGAGGTTGGAGTTTGAACTTAATGGTTTCTTTCTGCTGTTCCTTGGTTCTTATTTATTTTCCTCCACTGATTATTGCTCCTTAAAATGCTCCCTTGCCCTGGTATGGTTTGCCTGCTGTTGCCCTCCTGGTGCTGTCCTTACCCCAGCATGGGTCCTCCACAGACTGTGGTCCCTGGGGTGTGTCCCTGCTCTGGTGTGCATTACCCATGGCCACAGTTTCCTTGGAGGTATTTCCTCCATCATTGAGAATCACTTTCCGAGGCTGTAGTTCCAGCTGTGTCTTCTGTCCCTCACAGCTGCTGTCCTTTCTTAAATATGTTTGAGTAGAGGCACCGTAAGCTCTTCTGGCTAGATGAAGTTCTGACATACCATTACCTTTTTTGGCCTGTTTCACAGACTTAGGGAACTGTCTGGGATTGTCACAGGGCAGTTCATGGCCTTCTCCCATATATCTTGCCCCAGCAGTGCTCTGTTATGAAAACTCTGCCATTTATGCTCAATAAAATAAATGTAATTATACCAATGGACTATACACCCAGCCCCAGAATGGAACATGATTCCTTCTCACATAGGCTTGGTGAATTAGCAGAGAAACACCAATGGTGACAAAATATTTTGAATTTGGTCTCTGTTGAGACCTTGTGGTTGTGAACAGACAGGCTATTCATGAAATAAACAGATCATATTTGTTTGTAGCTTGCAGAGCCTGATGGGCTCAGAAAATGTGGGTTATGTCTGCTAAACAAAGTCACTTTACACATTTCCATTACAGATTCAAGTAATCTCTTCCAAAATTAGTCACACCTCTAACCTATACTTGCACCTCAGAAAGAGATTTGTGCCTATTCAAGCTTTTGAAACTGCATTCATAAATGCTTTTGCACTGAGATGATTTTTTTTCTCCCATGATAAATTCCTTCCAAACTAAATATTTCTGTGCTTTACAGTGAGATGGGTGTTCAGAGCTAATTCCTAATCTGATCATTTCCAGGTTCTCAGTTCAATATGATTTATCTACCTGAAAGAAGCATTACAGTTGTTATCAGCAGCCACTAATGAACACATGAAAATGACACAGTATGTACTTCTACTGGCCAGTCATACAGTGTAAATATAACCATATAAACCACTGCTACAGTTCTGGTACTCCTTGTGACGTGTTGAAATGAAAAGTCGCTAACAGATATGAGTGTGCAGATTTAGTATAAAAGAATGTCTGTAAGCCAGCTGGCCTAATGTTTGTGCACTGTAAGGAGGTCAAAGGCCTTGTATGGTCTTAATAAATAGAATCAACTGACTTCATATGTATTTTGGCACTAATATGTGGCCTATGGCATCATTTCCTGAGGTTTAGTACAATATTAATAAAAAGGCTATTCCAGATTAGGTCCAAATCAGTGTTATGGTGTAGAACAGTTTTTCTCTTTGCTCAATCAGAAAAAAAAAATAAATTAAATGGAATCAGGCACAGCTGCTTATGGCATTACTTTGAAATACCCACACAAATACAAATCCTCAAGTTAAGTTGAAGCTTGCTTCATTTTATTTATTTCTCATTAGTTTGCTTTAAATCACTGACTTCTCTGTGGAGGAGGGAAAAAAAAGGAAAAGAAAAAAGAAACAAGGCCAGGGAGATGAATAAAGCACATGCCAACAATAAATCCAGGTTTAGCCTTTGGCTTTGAAACACCCTGAATTCATTACATTTGTTTGTGCAGCCACTGTTAATCTGTTGTGACAACAAATTAAAGTCTGATTTAAATTAAAGCAAATCACAAAATAATTAGAAGCTTCTTGTCTCTCATACCACTTTCCAGCTCTTCATCCATTACTGGTCCAGGTTGGGGATTTACCACCTGCCATCTGATGCTTCAGAAGGTTTATCTGTTAGGTTTTCCTTTTGCCTTCACTGAAGTATCAATTTTTTTTTCACAGTATCATGTGGGGTACTTACACATTAAGCACTGTTTGACCTGCTTTCCTTCAAAGACTCTTACTTTAGATCTCAGAGGAAAATATACCTCTTGATTTCTTCTTTAGCAGTCCTAAGTGCTTATTCCACACCCTCATTAGCCATTTCTCTGTAAAATTTTATGAAAGCTTTTTTGAAAGACATAATTTCAAACAATTTTTTTCCCACTGTAATGCTTTCTATTTCAGTAATGAGCTGTGTTATGACTCAGTGTGCAGCACCCATTCCCACAGATGCGTTCCTCATTTATGAGAGCCTATAATCCTGTCCTACTTATTATTTTATTTCACTTTTTCTCCTTGATAAATGTCAAAGCTAACTTTGTATTCAAATATGGAAGCATGAATATAGCAGTGGGTATGGAAAAAGTAATATGCTAAAATTGTACATGCAGGACAGGAAGTGTCATTCATTAATCATTATAATGTGTACTTCCTCCCTATCTGAAGGATACAAGTTATCTGTGTTTAAATTAGATTATGTTTATGGCTTATTTTGAAAACTGAAGAATCATGTCTTTTCAAAGCCTTTGTCACCAGGATGGATTTCATAAAAGGAATGTGTGTACTCATTTACCTGAATGTGTTTATGAATTTGTGATGGCTGAGGGAGGAAAGTCAATGAAGCAGCAATTTCAACATAAATAGGTGAAAAATCCTTTTCAGCTTCTCTTCAGCTCAGCTAAGGCAAAATCTTATATTTTATGTTTCTGGTTCTGTTTGTTGTGTTCTGCTTTGTTGTTGTTGTTGTTCTCCAACAAATAAAGAACTTTGGATTAAAAGTGTGTGGTCTAATTTCCTAACTTGATTATCTGGTGCTTTTTAGATTCCATAATATATCCTGTTTTCTTTCCAGCTGCAAATGAATTCTAACATGTTTTTAAAAACATTTAAAGATGAGAAAGATGTGATGTTGCCAGTGGTAAGAATATTAATTTTTAATTTTCCATGCCTGTATGGTGAGCTGGTATTATTTACACACATGCCAATTTTAGAATTATGTCACTTTCAAGAAGTTGTTTTCTATCATTTTGCTATTTGAAGGTATGACTTATTCTGACATGCAGATGAAGCTAACCGAAATTAGAAAATATACAGAAAAAATTAGGAAACTGCAATACTCTTATGAATGATGCTTTTCAAATCATTAAAACTTGTCAAAAGAGATGCAACATATTCTTTCTTTTTTTAATTCCCCAGATTATCATCAGCCTTGAGGTCATAGATAATTATAATATATTCAGTGCCCCTCCTAAATCACAGGAATTACAGTAAGGATTTATAAAACAAACTTCTCTAAGACTTAGGCCTCATCATGTAATTCAGACTATGAAAATCCAAACAGAAAGATTTTTGTTACAGACTTGATTCTGTGATTCTGTAAATATGAAATACTGTGCAAGTTACTTAACATAAACACCTTGTACATGCAGAGTGCTCCACATTCTTGATTCTTTCTCTCCTTTTTCAAAGCATATGAAAATTGAAATAATTATTCAAAATATACCTGCAATGAAGTATTTTGCAGTAAAATACACATAATTTTAGCCACCTTGATATTAGTTTCTCATGTAGGCCACTTGAATTTACCCACTTTGTGCAGAAAAGGGGTTTGAGGGATATGGGCTAATAAAAGATAGGGTAAAAAAAAAAGTCTCATCAGTCACAAGGAGTGCATTTCTCAAGATTAATTAATTACAAGGACAAAAATATTGCTTCACAAAAACTTTTGTACATGCTCTAGGATAAAAGACTACATTGAAAATAAGCCAATATTGAATTTTTAGTCATGTGCAATAAGTGAATTAATGGTTAGCAAAAAACTGTTCATACAGATGCATTTCAAATGTTCAAGTGAGCGAGCCATTTCTTGCTCTGAATAAACGAAGTACACAACACTCATTTTAAGTTTCCATCTAGATAAATGTTTTCACTCTCTACAATTCCTAACTATGCTTTGATTTCATCCATCCACTTGATAACCAACAGCATTACTAGGGCAAAGAAAGTACGTTGTTGCAGAAAAGTGAAGAAATTAAAAACTTTGATGGCCATAAATCTTCTTGTAACCCTCCCCTATTTTCTCCAGTCTGTTTTCCACTTGATATGCCATCTTAAATAGCTTTGTATCTCCCAATAATATGGTGAAAAATGAAATTACTTTCAGAGGAGAATAGAGATGTTTTCTGGGTTAACTGAAGTCCAGCTCAACAGAAACAAACAGAAACTGAGATGTTCTTTGAGAAATTGAAATTAAATGTTATGGATTGGGTATTCCCCTGACAGATCAGGAATAATAACAGTGATGCCAGCAGTTTATGATCCTAGACACATTTAACATTAAAGTTAATTCCTGGGTGACTTTCTCATAGATGAAGATAAATGATAACGGATCATATTATGGTGAAGAGAAACATATGAAGTCATATTTTAATAGATGATGTTTTAAGCACTGTGTGACTCAATCTCTGTTTAGTGACAGATTATGTTGATTTGAGTGGAGAAAAATACTTTAGAAAGTAAATAAAAAGCTGATTTACTTTTTTTGGATCTATTCATTTGTGTGTATACTTCCAATAGGTAGAGGTGGAAACAAATATGCTGCCAGATGCTCCTAGTTTTAAAAAGATGCTACATTTATTTTGTATGTTCATCTTGATATTTTAATCCTTCCCAGAGAGTTCAAAATATGTTTAACCTAGAAAACAAATTAAATTGCATTTAAGTGCTTTGATGTGCTGCTTTCAGAGCTCACAGAATATTACTAGGGAATTTGTCAGCTTACCTGAGTGCTCTTCATAAGACTTTTCTACTCAATTAGTGTTTATTAAAATATGTCTGAAGTCACTGCAGGAGATCAGTAAAAAAGAATTAATTACAAGACCTTCAGAGTACTCAAACTTTCTGTGATGTTTCTACTGTTTTATGATCTTTCTAATATTTTACACTGAAAAGGGTCATTGTCTAATCAGTTATCTGAGAATTACTGTTCAATATGACAATGTTATAATAATAAAAGCTATATATAGGAAAGTGCAAAGAATACAGGTATCAAATAAGTTATTGTATTTTTATTTCACGTAATGACTGAGGAAATAACACTAAACATTGAGATCCAGAATTGTCATCCATTTTATATCTTCTTCTTCTGTAAAATTGAATTATATCCTCACACTTCAGAAAGATGCCATTAGCCTGCTGAGTGTGCTTTTGTTTCACATCTATACGTGAGACCTCTGTTCCTGGGAAGATCATGGAACAGATCCTCCTAGAAGCTGTTACAAGGCACATGGAGGAGAAGGAGATGGTTAGATAGAACGAACACAGTGTCACAAAGGACAAGTCTTACCTGACCAACATATTGGTCTTCTTATGTTGGAGTCACTGCATCAGTGGACAAGAGGATTACAGATATAATTTATCCAACTTTTGTAAAGCCTTTGACATGGTTCCCCACAAGACCCTTCTCTCTAAATTGGAGAGAGATGGATTCAATGGGTGTAATGTTAGATGGATAACGAGTTGGTTGAGCAGTCCCACCCAGAGGGTAGTGGTCAATGGCTCAAAGTCCCAATGGGCATCAGTGACAAATGGTGTTCCTCAGAGGTCTGTATTGGGACCAGTGGTATTTAGTATCTTCATTAATGGTGTAAGCAAAAAGATCAAGTGCACCCTCAGCACATTTGCAGATGACACCAAGCTGAGTACTGAAGCTGACACACCTGAAGGATGGGATGCCATCATCAGGGACTTGGACAAGCTCAAGAAGAAGGTCCATGAAAATTTCATGTGGTTAAAGACCAAATATAAGGTGCTGCACCTGAGTTGGGGCAACCCCCGGTATCAATACAGACCATGGGATGAACAGATCAAGAGCAGCCCTGCCAAGAAGGACTATGGGGTGCTGGTGGATGAGAGGCTGGACATGAGCTGGCAATGTGCACTTGGAGATAAGAAAGCCAACCATCAAAGGCTTCATCAAAAGTAGTGTGGCCAGCAGGCTGAGGGTCATTATTCTGCCCCTCTACTGTGCTTTGGTGAGACCACACCTGAACTCCTGCATCCAGCTCTGGGGTCCCCAGCACAGAAAGGACACTGACCAGTTTGAGTGAGTTCAGGGAAGGGCCATCAAGATGATAAGAGGGATGGAGTACCTCTCTTATGAGGAAAGGCTAGGAGAATAGGGATTGTTCAGCTTTGAATGGAGAAGACTTCAGACAGACCTAATTGCACCTTCCAGTACCTGAAGGGAGACCACATGCAAACTGGAGGGAATCTACTTACAAGAACATGTAGTGACAGGACAAGGGGAAATGGCTTCCAGCTGAGAGTGTGGGTTTAGACTAGATATTAGGAATAAATTCTTTTCTTTGAGGGTGGTGAGGCACCGGAACAGGATGCTCAGAGAAGTTGTAAGTTCCTCATCCCTGGAAGTGTTCAAGGCCTGGTTGAATGTAGCTCTGAGCAACCTGGTCTAGTGAAAGGTGTCCCTGCCCACTACAGGGAGCTTGGAACTAGATGACCCTTAAGGTTTTCTTACAATAATAGCATAGCAAGATGAAAAGAGAGCCTTTTTGGTGTTGCTAAAATAACCAGTAAACCAGGAATAGGATAATTGGGTTTCATGAGCTAATAAAAATTGTAAGACAAATAATTGCAAAATTTATTACAGTTTGGTTTTGTGTGCACAAATTATCAATGACTATATAAAAAAAGTGTGTATAGAAAATTAAAATTTAATTAAAAATCAACACTTTCCAATAAACTCTATATCTGTCTACATTTGGGAGGGGGGTGTGTTCTTTTGTAGCTACTTTTCACTTGCCCAGCCTCCCAGATAGGAAAGAGCAGTGATTTCCTTTTTACTAAATTAAAGCACTATGGTCATGCAAAAGATTCTGCAATTGATGTATTGATACAAATAACATGCAAAATTTTAATGGTTAGTGTTTAAAAATATATATAAACCCCCAACAATTTAAAATTAGAAAGCAAAATTTTAGTCCATTCTTTCAGAATAATACCGAATATTTGTTTTTTACAATGTTGTTGGTTCAGCACTGGAATACACAGGCACTCAACACATTCCATGACTAAAATGTTTGTTTAATTAGGCAGATGAATATAGACTGAGGATTTTTTTAGTCTATTTCTTGCTAAATGTTTGTTCTCAAAGTCTCCTTTTTGGCCAACTGAGAATTTGGAAGAAGAAAACAAAGGAGGATTAGTGGTCAAGCCATGGTAGTCATGTTTGCGAAGTTCAAAATACAACAGTGACACACTTTCACTGATGCTTTCTGTAGGTGGAGGAGGCTGGGCTAGATCTAATCCATACACCCTAGCCTGGTCCTGAACTGTACAGTGTAAATGCTCTGCAAACTTATTATTAAAATATCCAGATCCAAAGAATGATTGTTTCCTAGGTTGATAGGATTTGCTGCTTGTTTTGGAAATGTTTTGGTTATTTTATTGTGGAAATGTAGTTACAGATTTATTTCTAGTTATTTAAACCAGCAAGAGAGTGTGGCTCTAAGTATATAACAAGGATTAGTTCACCCTTTTGATCCTCTGAGAATTAAAGTGGGAATAGTGCTTTTAAAATCAAATTCTCTCCGGCAACTTCAATCAATCACTTTAAAGTATTTTTATTTATAAGCTACACTTCATTTTCCTCCTGTAGGCAAATGAAAGAAAAATCTGTGGGAGACTGAAGAAGTTTATGAGCCTGCCCTTTCTTATTCAGAACTTAATTTGAAAGTTATTTATAATATCTCTCCATCCCCTTCTAACATTAAGAGGAATATGTTTGTCTCTATTCTTACTTTTTTTCCTCTCCAGGTACCCTTCCTAGCTGGGCTATTTCTGTGAACTAGAAAGCCACTATTTTTCCAGGTACTTGTAGCCAAAGCAGAGGCCTGTTACATGAAGAATATGTGTATTAATGAAGATATGTAATTAAAATAGGCTTACCTTGAACTAAACTGGAATTATATTGAAAGACTGTAACTAAGAAGAGTATGTTAAGTGTTTTGTAGCAGTCTAATAGCAGAATCAGATACAATATTACATGCAAATGTGAACAATATCATCTTCAAAGAAGTAAATAAAGAAGTATATAGCTGTGTTGTGGTTTGACCTCAGTCTGTCACTAAGTGCCACACAGCCATTCATGCTCCTGGTGGGATGGGGGAGAGAATTGGAAGAGTAAAAGTAAGAAAACTCATGGGTGGAGAACACTTAATAATGAAAATAAAATAATAAATAATAACAATACTAATAATATTAATTAAAAGGGGAAAAAAACCCAAACAACAAGAATCAAAGAGAGAAATAAAACCCAAGAAGAACAAATTATAAAAATGGAAAACAATCACTCACCATCAACCAACCAGTGCATAATCTGGCCTTAAGCAGCAGCCCCTTGGCCAGTATTGTCCCATCTTTCTATGCCAAACATGACTCCATACAGTCTGGGATATCCCTTTGGTCAGTTGAGGCCAGCTGTTCCAGCTGTGTTGCCTCACAAGTCCTTGTGCACTTCCAGTCTGGTTGCTGGTGGGAAGGGGTGAGAGGCAGAAAAGGGTTTGACTCCGTGCAAGAACTGTTCAACAGTAATCAAAATATCCCTGTGTTATCAGCATTACTAAATCCAAAAAGACAATACTGCATCAGTTATCAGGAAGGAAATAACCCTATCCCAGGAGAAACCAGGACAGGTTGTAGGAAAGAGGCATCCAAATAACAAAAATTGCCAGACTAAGGACAAGAGAACAACAGACTGTAACCAGGCAATATACTCTCCCATATACACAAGCAAAGATTAAGTAAGCAGTACTAGGAGCAGAGGAGACACACCAACCCCACACTCCTTTCTGGAGGAAAGAAATAAGGAAGACAGGGTAGAATCACTTCAGTTCTAATTTCTCTTGACCACAAACTCTTAAACTTCATCACCTTGGAGCCTAAGGACAACCAAGGATTTTCTCTATCAGGTTTAAGTGTACATAATTAGCTTGTGGTATTGCATAATCAAAAATAGTTTGAAATATGCTTGCTAAATGTGACCAGCTTTGTATATATGGTGATGGTTAATATTGTGTAATAATTGGACATAGCTTGAAGTGTTTTTGATGACTTACTTTAGTAAAGGTTCTTTCTGAAGATTAAATTTGGCCTGATTTTTCTCTTAATTAACCCATCTTCATCCTGGGGTAAGATGGGCATATTAAGTGATTTAAACTCCATAATTCTGATGTGTCTAGTAGAGAGTCTCGAAGTTCACAGAATCATGGTATCTATCATTGAAACCTTTTGCAGGATGCAAAGGAAGAGCTATCCTCCCTGGTTTCATTCACAATTTATTTTTGTTAGCTGACATGCTTTGCAACCACTTATGTCACACTAGCAAGCTTTTAGCTCTGGAAGACATAAACCCAGTAGTGGGGGGCCTGATGCCAAGATTTATGAGACAGCTTAGCCTGACGGAATACAAAAGATGAGGAGGAAGTCAAGGGAGATTTCAACAACTAAAGAAACAGTAAAAATGAGAAAGCTGAGGATAGAAGAAGAATGCTGAAATCTGGGGACAGAAAACCAAAATTATTTCAGAAAATATAGAAACAGAAATACTTATGTGCTTTAAAATCAGAGTGGTATGTGCCATCCTGAAAATTGCTCTCTCTCAAAACTAGCATCAGTCCTATGTGATTTCATGTGCTAAATGTTTTACCTTGCTTATCCCTGTTTTGATGAAAGGGGTCCTTGCTGCTCTCACAGAGACAGCTACCTGGATTTGGGAGTTAGTAATAACAAAAGATCGCACCAAACCTGATGTGCAATCTGAATGTATTTCTTACTGCTATTCTGCAAGAACTGACATTAAAACTGGTGTAGGTAGAGTTGTTTGAGTAGAAACACTAGAAAAAGCAACTGAGGGGAAAAGAAGTCATTTCTAAATCAGGTAGAAGACTGCATTGTTGTCCTAGCTGAAGAGGCCTGAACTTTAAACAACATTGACAAGTAAGATGCATTACACCATCTAAGATGTATTACACCATCATATACACAATGCTTTGGGTTGAAGGGACCTTAAAGATCATCCAGTTTCAACCACTCTGCCACTGGCAGGGGCATATTTCACTAGATCAGGTTGCTAGAAGCCCCATTCAACCTGGCCTTGTTATTGTACAATAAATTGACCTGGCTCTGTATAATAAAAAAAGGTACTTCATCTTTGCACAGATATAGGCTTCATTGGATGTCAACTGAACAGTATATGGATGTCCTCAAAGCCCTGTGTCAAGGGCTTATCAAGGGAAAAGTTGTTGATGTCTTTGGCAATTCCCTGTTGGCCAGCAAATAGTAAGTACTGTATTATAATCACTCAAAGAAAAATATTTATCTTGTGAGTTCATTGACCTCTCCAAAAGCCTGGATAGATGCTAGTTGGTGATGATAACCCTCTAAGAAACAAGAATGGGAAGCATAGAAAAAACCTGTTGACACTCTTGGGTCATGCCAGCATCTTCATTCTTTAGTGATTTACTGCTTGCAAATTAAAATGTTTCCAAGTGATCCTGTCTTCTGAGATGTCATTTGCCCTTCAAATTTATTCTGATGTCTTCACAGTCAACGCATATTTTGAAAATCAGATGACACATTAAGGAAAGGAGGATAGAGACCTAGAAACAGCTAATTCCTCTACATTTTAATTCATTTAAGACCCTTAAAGATGGAAGAGTTGGTTTGTAGAGGGCCCTCTGGGTCCTGGCTTAAAATTTGTTCTGGCCAAATGAGAGCAGCTGTAGCAGTAGCCACAAGGAGCCTATGCAAAGTTCAGAAAGGAAGCTGAGTGACTAGGATAGCCCCTTCAAAGAGGGCACTGGAGGAGTGTTAAGTGATCACTGACAAGAAAAGACAAATGCAGTTAGCATACTAGAAGAAATAATCACAGTTAAGTTCAAAAGTGGTGTTAGTTTAAAAACCAAAGTTCACTCCTGTGAAAGCACAGAGTTGATGGAACTGGTGAAAGGCAGAGATGAACAAAGGTCAGCATATACAATCAACTAGTTTGAGTGAGCTGAAACTTGAGACCAGATTCATTTCACACACCTCACTCTCTGCTGCATCACTAAACATTTTTATCATTATAAATTTGTACTGTATGTATGGTTTGATATGCACCTTCTTTGACTAATCTCAAAGTGTTGGAGACAAAATAATCATTTTTGTCCATAAAAATCATCTGTTAAAAAAATTTGAAGACATAATTTGTTCTGTTATTTAACAAAATAAACAAGTAGTTTATGTTTACTCTGAATACATTAACTTCAGTATTTCTTTGGACAGCTAACACTAATGTATTTACAAGTGTGCCTTTCATTTTACATGATGATTATACAGAGAAAATGTTCTTCATTAGGCACATATAAAAGCATTGTAAATATCTAAATAACAAACTGTTTTGACTAGAACACTAAATAAAATTAGTTGGTATTTTGCACAATGCAGAACATATTGTAATTATTCATCTATTACAAACATGCTTGAAATTATGAATCCTTTACTACTGGTCACTCATTGTTTTTTGTTGGGTTTGGGCTTTTCTTTTTGTATTGTGTTTTGGTTTGGTTTGGTTAAAAAATTATTCTTGATTAGTTAAATTAAACAAGGAAAGTAATTGTGCAGAAAAAAACAAAACCAAAAAGGATTAGGATTATCTCTCAAAGCATGTATTATTTATAATGAGATTTACACCATTATTTGGCTTACTTTATCAAGTCAGAATATTATTACTTCTCAACTGAACCTCCTAGTAGGAAATCAGCTGTATCTGTTACAGTGGAAGATAATGCAGCCTATTTAAAAAATCCTTTTGAAAGAAGTAATAAGAAAAGCAAATTGTTCAATAGAAAAGCTGTGGGGTTTGGTTTAGGGTTTTTTTATGGTTTGTTTGTTTTATATCATTTGACTTGGCTTTGTGGGTTTGTTTTTTGTTCGTGGATTTTTTTGGTTTGGTTTGGTTTAGGTTCTTTTTGTGGGAGCTATTTTTTGGTTTGCTTTGTTTTGTTGGGTTTTTTTAAAATCAATGTTGTGGCTAACAAACTACTGGGGTCAGACCTGCTTAAAATCTTCATTGCTGATCTGGATGGGGTGATCAAGTGCACTTTCAGTTAGTTTGCAAACATCACCAAGTTAAACTGGCACTTCTCTTATATATAGAAAGAGTGATAATAGGTTCTTTGCTCTATTCATTTTCCTTATACTCAATTACCATATATTCTTTTTTTTAATTATTAACATGGATTAGTAGATTATCTCTCTCATTCCCTTTTGGTAACAAATTGGCATGTGTAGACTCACCATCCCAGTGAAAGAAATAGATTCCATGAACTCTCTTGCTGATGATACCCTGTTTTGGTTCTCTGAAGCTGGTTCTTTCAGATCACTCTCATATGTTTTGAAATACCCTGATGAAGTTTTGGATGACAGACTCATTCCTGAAGAGGAAGGTGGAGATATATGTATCAGTCTTTCACTTAAAAGTTGCCTTCCAGACTGAACACACTAAACAAAAATTTGTTTTTATTCATGAACACACTTAAAAATATCATTTTACTGTGATTAGTGGACTCATCCACATATGTTAACTGGATGGAAATTTTAAGTGAAGAACTAACCAATTAAGAAAATACTTGCCTAGCCATATCTCGACAACTGTATTTGCAGATAACTTCTTAGAGGGATTAGAAGCCAGAAAATCATGATAGTGGATGCTCTTGTAAGAATGAATTCAATGTGACTTTCTCAGTAAAGAGAAAACCTAAGAAGGACATAAAACCCTCTCAGTTTGCTTGGCAACTGAAACTATCAGGTATGTTGTAGCTCATAGAAGAGCGTGTGTTTGAGACAGTTATATACTCATGTTTCTTAAAACATTTTATGTCTATATGAATAATATAGTTTCTCTTTAGATATAAATTTTTCACAACCACTGTCTCACCAAATATCACATCGCATCTCCCTTGCCTCTTCAAACCATATTCCTTTACATGTTCTGGCAGATGTCATATCCAAAGTCAATGAAATATTTAGTAAAGCAATACTTCCGCTCCTAGACCCTTTAAGTAGTTCTGTATAGCTGGATAAAAAGTTAGGTACTACCTGATGTTTTAAATGACAGAACTGCTGAAAATATGATTTATTTAGTAAATCTTTATAATTACAAAATAAATGACATTTACAAGAGGAGTACTGCAAAATAAGAAAAGATGAACACAGGTGTAAACAATAAAAACCTTAAGCTGTTACTCTCTTAGAGAAAAAAATAATTAAATGTTCAATTTTGTAACAATTTATTGGTAGATTCTGAATTTGGTCCAATTTTTTTGTAGTCAAAATTCAGAGAATAGTTTTCAACTGTAATTCAGACTGCATGGATTATTCTGATTTTATACTCCTTGATCTTTTACAATTTTCCATGAATTGTAGTTCTGTGTTTTTTCCTTCCTATCTGTTTTGTTGGTGATAAAATGGATTTCAGATGGTATAGAACAAGAAAGAGAGCAGGAAGGACATTGACCTGGATTAATGAGAATTGAGTACAACCTGATAGTTCAAAATACAAGGTCACATGCATAGAAATTAATGGACTGACAAACAGTTGCTGTAACCTTGGAAATTATCATAAAGTGATGGTATCAGAAGAGTCATGACAAGGTGATTAATACTGATCACAAGGTGAAGAAAAGGCAGATTTGAGGGTAGAATACTTCAGAGAACATTCCCAGGAAACAGGGGAAGTATTACTTTTGGTTCATATGGCATTGTTGATATTTCTTCTGAAATTTTATGCAGTTTTGAGTCACTTATATTCAAAGGTAAAAGGTGGATATTACTGAATGAAGACACAAAAGTGGACAGAAAAATAGCATAGTTTGGTTACCCTAAGTAGAAGAATGGACAGAGAGAGAAACAATTGAGAATAGATCTTCAAATAAAGAAAAATATGAATAAATTTAGTTTAGACTTTTCCAGTTGTTGGAATCATGAGGCTCTGACATGGGGTTTCAGTGGCAATAGGGGACTCAAAACTCCTACATTGATTAAGATGGATTGTGATTGTTGTACCTAAAGGAATACATAGTGTAATTATTGATGACACCATTTGGATTTAATAAACCAGGAGTTTTCTTCAAACCATAGATTTGTAGCCTGAAGTATGATCTAAATTTAGAGACACCTACTTTTTAACAATTGTCTTCTGATGTCATCTTTATTGCCAAACCTCCTCAATTGCTTCTGCAGCATTAAAGTAGGTTATTTCACCTGCAAATGAGATTCAGAATTCTTGAAAAATTGTCACTACTTGAAATGCTTATGCAGGAGACTTCACTGAATAAAAAATATCACTGTTTCAGCGTTAAAATTCAGAATCAAGTGACACTTCACACTTTATTCTGCTAATTTTAACAGAGTTACGCTGTTATCTTTAAATGCGTAGAACAGAGAGAATTTTACATATTCTACAGAAACAAGTATGAGACATCTTAATCAGGTGTAGTAGTCTATGATAATCTATTCCTAATTTGGTTTTGTTCACTCGATACACCAAAGTAATTAATGCTGTCATAGATTATCTACGTACACTCCTCACGACAAAACTTATTGATACATCCATCATTCTTCTAAAGTCTACTCATTGTGAATATGCTAAAACAACATTCCATTAGCAGATTTGCTAAATAAAATAATGTCAGCCAGAGAGTTTGCAGATTTCTCAGCTCTTAAAATATCTAATCAGGAGAACTGCACTCGTGCATTTTGGCACTAGAGTTGTAAATTATGCATAATACAGCATAATATTAAAGCATTAACATAATTTAACAATACCAATCTATCAGTTCCTTACAGAAAGAAATAAAATGTTGTATCTGAGTGTCTTGAATTGATTCACTTAGTTTGTACATGTTTAAGATTTATAGTAGTAAAAATGGTTACTTAAAAGCTTTAGAATTTTACTAATATGCCCTTACTTTTTTTTCTATAACTATGTTATTTTTTACATACAAGCATTTGTTTGTTGGCTTTTTCCTTTTCTTTTTTTTTTTTCCAGTTGATGCACTGATTTTTTTTTTAACATACAAAACTGCACAGTTAGCTAAGTTTAGCTTGTTAAAACAGAAAAAAATCTTTGGATCACATCTAATTTCATTCCAATTGTTTCCAAAATATTAAAATACATGCAGCAGTCATAATTTAAGCATACTTCAACTAGTTTAGCTAACATTAAGCAGATGAAAATAGGTAATACTTTTTCTCATATGTGAGGATTGTCACACCAACAGCGTTCCTAGTGGTTCTGAAATCTCAGCTGAATGTTTTTCCACTTCAAGTGTCTAGCCAAGAAAATAGAGGTTGCCATGATCTTGTGGAATATTTTTCAGACTTGGAAACATATATCTTGAATTGACATAAGGATTTATGAGTGTTCTTCCAATCTTTAATATTTTATTTTGTCCTATTGTCTTACTTACTTAGTCTTAAGTTAAAAACATACCAGTGAGAAAGACTTTTCTGTTATAAATATAGGCATAGTAACTATGTACAATATTCCTGTAACTGATCTCACAGGGTGTGTGACATGACCTTGTGGTGCCACAGTCATAGACAGCGAACCAGAGGAACCCACATCATTTTATCTCTGTTTCCAAGGTAATTAAACACATTTTACTCAGAAAATTCCTTTCTCCTGTACAATTGCTCTTAATGACAGTGCTATGTGAGGATGGTGTTGTGTTTCATTGTATGAAACATGACATATAATGATGATTAAAAGTTCAAACTAGTATAAATACATTCCATCTGACCATATATGACTTGCCTTTTTTCTCAGGTGTGTCTGCAATTATTTTCTTTTTAGATGAAGAAGAAAATACACAGAAAGACTAAACTTTCATACCAGTATTAGATTTTGACTCTTCTCTGACACAGTTTACAAAGACAAAAAAGGTTAAAAGGCATATATTTTTGCCATGTTTTTTTCTACAAGTAAAAGCAAAGAAAATCTAAAACTACATACATCCAGCCTAGTCACTTACTATGAGTAAATTTGTTTTTCTTAATCATCGGGGTTCATTTAGACACCTAGATCTGTTCTCCACACTAAGAACATGGATTTGAACTCAGCATCTTATGTGGCATTATAAAATAACCTGAATCCTCTCTGTCTGTCTATAAAGATAACTAATTTTTTTTGGTTGTGTGGGAATGTAAATAAATTGCATGTTTAAGCAGCAAGACAATAAAGCTATCCTTGATGGGAAGGTTTTTTGGGGGGAAAACAAGTCAAGTTTATGACCTTGCCCTAGAGTGCTTCAGTATTTTTCATTCAAGACTGATTTTATATTCAAAGCTGATAAGAGAAAACCCCGGAGAATACCCTCATCAGCATGCAAGGGTCATGTTTCTTATTGTTGCTTTTTGAAAGGTTCATGATTTTTTTGTATCCTCAGCCGAAGTTATAGACAGCAGATGGCTAAGAATCTGTTCCGGTGAAAAAGGGCACTGAACAAAAATCTAGTTTGTTGGACTAGTGTAACTTGATGTACTACAGAATGTAGGCAGGAATAACAACACAAGTTACAGGCTGCACTCACTTTAAAATCAAAGGAAAATCTACTCATATTTATTAAAAAGACACATTACAGCCTTAGACAACTGTCTAAGTTCAAGGGAGAGGTAGAATGCCAAAAGTACTCTTCTTTTGGACTTTTTGTGTCATCTGTTAAGTATGTCATTTATGCTATGGCTCATGTCTTCTACGGATCTAATATATAGGTGTTGCTACAGGTGAAAGTGAGACAAGTACCTACACATGTATATAGTCCAGCTTCTCATAGGTGTACATGACAGGGGACATAAATCCTTGATAGTACATTTATTGAAGAAAACCAAGATTATTAACACTTAGGTAAGTCCAATTAGGTATGATGAATATTATGTAGGGTTGGACTTGATGATCTTTGAGGTCTTATTCAACCTGGTTGATTCTGTGATCCTATGAGTCTATGATCTTAATTGCACAAGGAATTCAGGTTCATAATTCCTGCGTTTTGAATTTCACTTTCCAAAAGAGGCACCCAGTATTGTGTTCCACACCATCAAACATGAGATGGTGGTGGATTTGAGCTTTAGGGAGAAAAACAACAAACACAAAAAAAAAAACCCCAACAACCCACAACCCC
>NW_008671939.1:0-2466 GCF_000695815.1 Acanthisitta chloris | reverse complement strand
AGTAAAGTGAAAGTAGCAATGCACAGGCCCTAGAAACAAGGACGGGTGACCTGAGAAGCGTATAGAGATGAAGTACAGTTATGTAAGGATGGGGTGAGGAAGGCCAAGGGACGCATAGAATAGCAAGAAGGGCTTCTACAGGTATGTTAACCACAAAATAAAGGTCAAAGAAGGTGTACTCCCCCCCATAAACAACACAGATAAACTGGTAACAATAGATGAGAAGGCTGAGGTACATTTTTTGCCTCAGTCTTCACTGGCAACCTCTCTGCCCACAGCTCTCAAGTGGATGGACAGCAGGATGTGGACTGGGGAAGCAAAGTCCCTCCCACTGTGAGGATCAGGTTCATGATCACCTGAATGTACATATGTCTATGGGACCCGATGAGATGCATCCCAGAGTCCTGAGGGAATTGGCTGATATAGTTGCCAAGCCACTCTCCATAATATTTGAAAATTCATGGCAGTCAGGTGAATTCCCAGGTGACTGGAAAAGGGGAAACATTGTACCCATCTTTAAAAAGGGTAGAAAGGAGGACCCTGGGAACTACCGACCTGTCAGCCTGGGAAGATCATGGAACAGATCCTCCTAGAAGCTATGCTAAGGCACATGGAGGACAGGGAGGTGATTTGAGACAGCCGGCACGGCTTCATCAAGGGCAAGTCAAGTCCTGCCTGACCAACCTAGTGGCTTTCTGTGATGGAGTGACTACATGACATCATTTACCTGGACTTCTGTAAAGCCATTGGCATGATCCCCCACAACATCCTTCCGTCTAAATTGGAAAGAGATATATTTGATGCATGGACTGTTAGGTGGATAAGAAATTGTTTGGATGTTCTCATCCAGAGCGTAGTGGTCAGTGACTCAGAATCCCAAGGAACATCAGTGACAATTGGTGTCTCTCAGGGGTTCACACTGGGACCAGTGTTAATATCTTCATTAATGTCATAGGTAAAGGGATCGAGTGCACCCTCAGCAAATTTGCAGATGGCACCAAGCTGAGTGGTGCGGTTGACACACCTGAAGGATGGGATGCCATCCGGAGAGACCTGGACAAGATTGAGAAGTGGGACCATGGGAATCTCATGTGGTTTAACAAGACCAAGTGCAAGGTGCTGCACCTGGGTTGGGTCAACCCCCAGTGTGCCAGGGACTGAGGATTCCAAGGTAGAGAGAGAGACACATACTCAGGTAGTAAATTCAAAGTGATTTATTCCACCTACGTATATGCATGCCCTTATGAAAGGATATAAAGTCTACTACATTATAAGGGAAAACTTATGTCCCTAACAATTAAGAGTACATACGACCCCAAGAGTGATAAGACAAGTGGTCCAGCCCAGAGTCCGTTCTGGGGGGGTGACAGGTGCAGAAGCTTGGCAGGCATCCCCACAGAGGCAACATGGTCCTCGAGTTCTGGTGGGCCTCCTCCCCAGAAGGTGTGCGTGGCCTTATATATCATAATTTTGCAGCGTCATCCTGACATGACCAGTACACGATAGGATGAGGCAGGTCTGAATTTTTGGGGTATCAACATGCCTTTGGTCACGTACATTCTGTGGCTCTACGCATGCATGCGGAGCCTAACGGTGGTCGTCAGTCTCCTCTGCGGGTTGTTACTTCCACGCCCTTCCTCACCATCACCTCTAAGTGTCCTTGACAAGCTGCTTGGCAGTCATTATCCCTTTATTTTCCTTACCTGAAGTTTTCTTAGCACTGCTTACTCCTTTTTTGCTCTAGTCCCACAGGCCAGCTGCACATGCTAACTTTTCTATTCAGTTTGACATGGCCTGCTGCAGACCATCTCCATTTAAAAGTGTGTTTGGACATAACCAGTATCAATACAGGCTGGAGGATGAACAGATCAAGAGCAGCCCTGATGAGAAGGACTTGGGAGTGCTGGTGGATGAGAGGCTGGTAATGAGCTGGCAGTGTGCACTTGCGGCCCAGAAAGCCAACAGTGTCCTGGGCTGAAAGAAGGGTGGCCAGCAGATTGAAGGAGGTGATTCTCTCTCTGTACTCTACTCTAGTGAGACCCCACCTTGAGTACTGCATCCAGCTCTAAGATCCCCAGCACAGGAAGGACATTGACCTGTTGGAACAATTCCAGAGGAGGGTGACCAAGACAATTAGAGGAACGGAGCACCTCTCCTATGAGGAAAGGTTATAAGAATTGGGATTGTGACCATTCTCAAGCTCTAGACAGGCAAAATGCTACCTAACATACAGGGCTACCCCACTGCCTCTTCTTCCTCGCCTGTCCCTGGGGGGGTCTCCCACATCAGCACAGTCAACCAGATGCACCACAACTATAGCTATTAAGAAAAAAAGAAGGGTAGCTGTAATGGGCGATTGTTGGAGTGGGATCTGGACCTGGAGTAACAATGAGTCTCAATATGAGTATGGTCGTTCTCCTTTATTCTTAGTACTTACAAGATATATATAGACATTCACACAGAGTA
>NW_008671938.1:20657-41642 GCF_000695815.1 Acanthisitta chloris | reverse complement strand
CTCGGGGCCGCTGTCCGTTCGCGGGATAACGTGAACTTTCGGGCATAAGCAAGGCCTTTGAGTGGTTGTCCCAGAAAGTCCAGCACCACTGTTAATTGAAAGGAACAAAAGCTTACAGTATGAGACCCTGGAGCAACTTCAGCAAAGTCTGGTATTTTGTTATTCTCGAAAAACAACATGGGGGCCAGCAAATCTGATTTGGGCATGTAAATTCCTTCGGGAAACAAAAGGGATGCTCTTAAAAGTACTACTTTGTAACCTACTTAGTTCGACGTTTTAATGTATCTTAGCCTATTCTAGAAGAAAAATTGCTGCTATTTTCTTGACTGATAATACTAGTACAAGTGCCTGAAAACTGGTGGTTTGAGTTTTTGCTTGAAGCAAATGTAAGAGAATGCAGTCACATGTGAACTGTACACTCACGAAATCCAGCATGGGCAGTAAGACTAGCTGTTTCCAGTTAGGAGCCTAGTTAATCCACCTGACTTCAGAGAATTCAGGAAATACTGTTTTCTGTAAAACAATTAAATCTTACATTTAAAGAAAACTAGAGTCCTGCTTTTGTTCTGAGATTGCCTGAAATCAGGTACTTGCTTACTCCAAGGGACTACTTTTACCATCTTTTGGTAGCATTTCCAGAGTCTACCACTAAGTTCCGTCTCGATTTCCTGCTTGTTTGTTTTTCTGATGTAAAGCAATCTAATTGAAATGGATGCAGCATTATATGCCCAGCCACAAAGGGTGGGTGAAGCTGTAAATGACATTATTTCTATCTCTAGTCTTTGCATAAGATATTAATTTCTCTACTCCTAGGCTTTGCTTGTTACTCATATCATTAATGTGGTATTTCATGAAAAGTATAAACATTGTTTCTACTATTTCTACTATATACGTTAAATCTTTACACTTAAAGAGTTCTTTCTTGCCTTATGTGTATGAAAAGTGTGTAGTGACTTGAAACAATGCTCCATGCACAAGTTGTGGGCTTCACTGGCTTGCCTCCTCCCTGTTTCAGAACAAATTTTATCTTACATTTGTCCCACCCTGGGGAAGAGAGACATTCCAAGTATTCTTCCCTCTTAAGAGATATTTGATACACTAATGAATGCAAAATGTCACAAGTTTGGTTTTAAATGTCTTGTAAAACCTCAAGATTCTTTAATTTTTCCAACTTCTCTTAGAGCACTAGGTATTGGAAACGTAGAATCATAGGCTGGTTTGGATTGGAAAGGACCTTAAAGTTCATTCAGTTCCAACACCCCTGCCATGGACAGGAACACTTTTCACTAGACCTGGTTGCTCAAAGCCCCATCCAACATGGTCTTGCACATTTTCAGGAACAGGGCAACCACAGCTTCTCTGGGCTCACCACTCTCATAGTAAAGGATTTCTTCCTAATATCTAATCTAAATGGACCCTCTTTCAGTTTTAAGCCATTCCCCCTTGTCTTCTCACTACATGCCCATGTAAAAAGTTCCTCTCTGGCTCTCTTGTAGCCCCTTTAGGTACTGAGAGGTGCTATAAGGTCACCAGAGCCTTCTCTTTGCCAGGCTGAACAACCCCAACTCTCTCAGCTGGTCTTCGTAGAAGAGGTACTTCAGTCCTCTGATAGTATACAAATACATAATGGTTAGAAGCCATACATTGAAAACTTGCTGAAAACATTTAATTTTTGCATGAGTTATACTTAAGTATCTGAGAAAGTGCAGAGACAGTTATCTTCATTTTGCAGATGAACACTTTTTTTTTCTACTGTGCTTTGGCCAGTAAAGATTACAGATTCTATCATACAGTGCTGAAGGCTAGGAGAAATTATTGCAGGTTTGGCTGCCTCATTGCCTCAGAGCTTTACTCTTAATGAGATGGAAAAAAAGAGGGTTTATTAACCCCTTAGTTATTCCTTTAGAGGATTAACTTCAGGTAAGGTCTCATAAGCTACTAAACTTACCAAAACACATCAACCAAAGTTGGAACTTTGCAAAAGGGTCTGCATGAAGATTTTTTCAGAGTAGCTTCTATCCACAATGTTTCTGGGATAGTCATTTATTATACTAGTGAAAGTTTGTAACAGCATCTGTGTGTGTGTGTGTGTGTGTGTGTGTGTGTGCGCGCGCGCGCACGCGCGTATTTCTGACATTTCTTTTGTTCTTTCTTTGCAAAGTAAGGAGAGTTTTGAAGAACTTGGATTCAGGATAGATATCTGTAAAACAGACTGCAGAATGCACTGAGTTTATCCTTAGATTCTAATAGATCTTTTCCAGCATGCTCTAGAAATGCGCATCTGATAAGCATGGATTTTAGGATGGGCTATTGCAAAATCTGCACTATAAAAGACTGGAGTGTCCAGTGGCTGGAGTTGTGTCCTACCTTTTCAGTGAATGTTTTTGCTGTTGTAACTCCATGCAGAGGACTGGCAGTGAGCACTGCTAGCCTGTGATTGGAAGATGTGAATGGCAGTAGTTTTGTTCAAACTATGCTCCTGGAGAACTCTTCCAGAACTTAAGAGGACGTGAATCATTAAAATTGTAAACTAATGCCTTTAGTAGCATATAAAATTACTGTACAATACCATCTATTTGCATTTCTGTCTTTTTGTAATTTCTCTGGCATTTTACCAAAGCCTTATGTTAAACTATAATCCCCCAATGCTGCAGAATAGTTTCAAAAATTCTATAGAAAAGAAAAAGTGAAGTGTAATAATTCAACTTCCTTAATGCTAATGCAGTAGTAAAAGATGAAGCTGAAACCAAATCTTTCTGCCTTTAATAGACTCAAATGCAAGCTGATTTCACCTGAGCGGATTCTGTTTGAAATGAGCAAAGTTGTGTAATGAAAGTCTTAAAAGCAAGTGGTTAGTTTGGTTGCTTATTCAGCCCTAATCTTCTAAGTGTGAAAAATCCAAATAGTATTATCTAATGAGAGTAGAGAGAAGATTTCCCTGGTAATTGTAGATATTTTTTTACATGGAGATTTATTATGGTAAAACTCATACAGAGTAAGAAAACTTTTGGATACGTTTCTTTGGACCATATTCAAAAAAGCATTTAGGCACCTGAAATGTGGCTTAGATAGAATTTGCATTCTAACTTCAAGAGCACAAGCCACAAAACCCTATAGATATAGTCACCCAAGTCTGCCAGTGGATGTACTTGGTGTCTATAAGCACGTGCAGTGGGCACCTGGTGTCTTCATTGCCGCAAAGCAAGTTTGGGCTCCAGTTGGTGGTTAGTATAGCATCTGAAATTCATGGAAGGGTGAATCAGGGAGGCATGGTTAAGGGTGTATCCAGTGCAGAAAAGATCCAAAATCAACACAAAGTACATTACTCCCAAGGACTGGAGCACCTCCCCTATGAGGAAAGGCTAAAGAAGTTGGGGCTGTTCAGCCTGGAGAAGAGAAGACTGTGTGGAGTCCTCAGAGCAACTTTTCAATATCTGAAGGACCTACAGGGGAGCCGGAGAGGGACTCTTTGTTAGGAGCTGCAGTGATAGGACAAAGGGTAATGGATTCAAACTGAAGGAGGGGAATTTTATGTCAGATACTAGAAAAAAGGTTTTTACTATAAGGGTGGTGAGACGCTGAAACATCTTGCCCATGGAAGTGGTAGCTGCCCCGACCCTGGCAATGTTCAAGGTCAGGCTGGATAAAGCCTTGAGCACCCTGATCTAGTGAGGAGATGTTCGGGCCCATGGCAGGGAGGGTGGGAACTAGATGATCTGTAAGGTCCCTTCCAACCCTTAAATTCTATGAATCTATGAATTTACGATGAGGACAGAAGCAGAGGCAAAAGTGGTAGCAGTGATCACCAGGTGAACGATATCATAATGGTTAGAGAACTTGGGACCTAAAAATGTTACTGTATTCTCTGCCCTCTTAAACTCAAACCAATCTCTCTTTACAAGGCAGGCTATGACCAATTAGTGCTGTCTGCTTTGGGACCAGGATTATCTGTCTGGTGCCAGCTCTATGCAGCTTTACAAAAGCATACTGAAGCAGTGCAACAGAGTAATGCTGGACAACTCAGCAACTAGGGAACATAGCTAGAGCAGCTGGGAAGTTTTAATGTCTGGCCCTTCTTCCCAACAGTGTTCAGATATTTTAATCAATGGCTTTTCAATGCGCAATATTGGCTCCTGTTCCAGGACAATAAAAGCTCCTTATAACAACTGAATGTCTGCACTGTTGGCATTTGGTCAGTCTTCTCATATTTCCCTTTCTGATTCCATGATTGTTATGTTCTGAAAGCAGACTGAGTATATTTATGAACATGTTTTATGTATAGACATGTTTGTATTAGTAAAACTATACCTTAAATATATACTGTCATTACAAGGTAACTTATTTATACGGTACATATAGGGCAAGGGTTTGTCCTTGTGGTGTTATATGTTTTTTTTGATGTTACACTTAAATTAGGATCCTACTTTAGTAATTTTTTTTTACTGTGTATAATTAAAGTCTCTAGTTTTACAATGATTAACAAACTTGGGTACTGCACCTTCCGATTATTTACTCCTATTTATTTATTTTCTCCCATCTGCCAGAAATATGGATATTCTTCTTGTATAAGGTGTGAGATATGGATTCCACTATTATGTATGCAATATTTGGCACAATAAGGTTCTATGTTGTAATAGAAGTTTTTTTGCATGTGTGGTAGTGTAAATGATATATAATAGTAATCACCTTGGGTGCACTAAATTTAATTTGATGCCTAGCAAGAATTTGGTGTCTGATTGCATTAAAATGAGTAGGATTTTAAAGCAGTATTGTGGTGAAATTAAAATATGACAAATTGCAAATACTTTTCTCCAGTTAGTATAAATCCGTAAAATTGCTTGCCTCTAGTTTTAGACAATATTAGTTTCTTTATCTATAAATTTGGAATTATAAGGAGAATCTTTTTCTTACACCTTTTTCCAAGACCAAAAAGTGTTAATTCAAAAGTTGTAACTTTTTAAGAGATTGAGTGAATTATTGAGGGCATAAAAACCATTTGTTTTCATCTACAGTTCCAAAAGATTTATTTTTTGGTGTACAAACATCTTCCAAAATGGCTCTGTGTTTTGAGAATACAGTTATTTCAACACCTTGACATTGTCATCTTTTCAGATCTGTTATTTGTCTTTGAGGCACTAGTGAATCAGCAATAAATTTATTACTTTTTTTCATGTAAGCCTAGAGGTTTATGTGCCAAATCCTAGAAAACTATGAAAACAACTTGTTAAAGTGTTGTTGTTTGTACCGGGCTATCTCTTAGCAGCATGTGATGTTAGACTTATTTTGTGAAACAAAAAGGAAGAATATTTACAAAAAAAGAAAAGAAATTGCAAGACAGTACATCTCATCTCATATTGTAATGGTCACAAACATTTGTTATAAATCTGGTACTGCAAGGTCTTCTCTAAAATCAAACGTCAGATTTTATGTCAACATATGGTAATGTATTTGAAAGACAGATAAACATACACTTATCTTTGTATCAAGTACTAATGTAAATTGACTTCTCTCTTGATATTGTAGTAGATGAATGTTAACTGCTGTTTGAAGTCTCTTGCTTTGTACAGCATTTCTATTTTGAAGCACACTTGCCCTTCTGGCTTGGAAGCGAGGCAGAGATGGGGTGAGGTTGGGAGCAGATAGTAAACTGAGTTTGGCTTAGATGCTTGAGATGAGCACAGAGACAGGTAATGAAGAATGAGGGACTCTGGTCCTAGCATATGAGAGTAAGTGGTGTGCCACAGAAGAGTGTGGGAGCACAGCAGCTCAGTTTGGGGCTGTAGAAAGGAAGAGAATAGAATTTTCTAGAAGGCATGAGGTGTGGGGAGGACATTTAAGTAAGGAAGGGAAAATGGTTTGGTTTGTTCTATTAGTATTTCAGTAGGGATATTTGATATCTTTTTCTCACCAATAAATGGGCAATGAGTTTTGGAAAAGAAAATCAGAGTATGACAAGGTATTTTATCCTCACTTCCTGTGGAAGCAGCATATGTGTTTACTGATTCTGTGTAATTACCCCTACATCTCCATAATGATTTTTTGGAGTTCTGCAGCAAACTTCAAACATGTCTTGCAAGTCTGGTAAATTCTTTTTCTTTGAGAAAATAGTAAAAAGCTTCTGTAAATGTCCCTGGAATGGCTACAAACAAAGAAAAAGCCACATCATTAAATTGCACACTGTTAACCACTGGAGAATGGGGAGCTGGGTAAGAGTAAACAATAAACCAGCCAGCCCTTATAAATGCTTGCCATAAGAGAAGGTTTCAGTTGGAGTTTGCATTCTTAGGCACCAAAGTTAATCAACCATGAAAAACAAATCTTTAAGAGACCAAGCTTCATTAGTTCCAGTACTCACTGAGTGATGTGATTTAATTGCAGCACCACCTAAAGCAATGCTATGAAGCTTATAGTCTGTGGGTAATTGATGGTCAATAAAATATAAAAAAGGAGCTCAAAAGGCAAGTCAAAACTAGACATTCCTGCACAGCCATGTTCTCCCATATGTATAATCAAAATGGAAGAGGAGAATAAAAATTAGGTTACATTTTTAATCTTTATTTTAGTCTCTAAAAGAAGGCTTACTTCGGCACAGTAAGCACAAGAGGGTCCCAAGTTTGTTTTGCTTTCAGAGGTTAAATGTTCCTTCAGTTGAAAAGGCTGAGAAAGGTAGTGGTCTAGAGACCACAGTCAGAGAATCAAGATTCTGGTTGCTATCAGAGACCGTATGCCTTTTTTCCTTTATTGTCCTATTTAGGTAGCATAACTGAAAATGATCAAGTGGATGTAATTCGTGTTCATCCTTTGTCAGAGCATGGCCTAAGTGAACCAGAGTCAGCCATCAGTTTGAGCTGCAAATTACTCTTGCCTTTTCTTGATCCTTCTCTGAGCATTAATCAGACAAACTAAGAAATCCAGATCTTCAACTTTGTATTTTCTGAGACTTAACCGTCTATCTTTTTCTCTTAACATTGCATTGGTTCTTGTAATGTTCACGGTTATTTAAGAGCTCTGAGCTCTCTCTTTCTTTAATATAGATCATGTGCTTATTGCATTTCTGTGCAGAACTCTTGCCATGACTTTCTTTTATTCTAACAAAAACCAGAGATCTTGAACCTCAGCTTTCTCCTGACCTGCCTCTCTGACCTTTCTCGGATTCTTACCTGCTGGCCTTTTTTTTCTCAAGCCCTAGTATTTATTTTTTCTCTGAAAATCTCTTCCTCAACTGGACACAAGAATTAGACCACAGTACTATGTGTCTATCAGAAACAAAAATAGATGTAAAATTCCATGCATATCTCTTAACAACTTGGGAAAGCCTGTTTTGGTCTAGTGTTTACCACATAGTACTGTTTTGTTTCTTTATGAATAATTCCAATGTTTAATGTAAGTTAAATGCATTTAAATTTTAAGACAATACACATCCTTGATAGAACATGGTCATCTTGGTTTGTTCCATGACTACTTAAACTGTTAATGGGAATAGATTAGAGAATGTTTAACTTTGCCTTTCTTCTTATTATTCTCTGTTTTAAGGCAACTATGACACATTGTCCTCATATTGTTATTAAAATTTCATAGCAATTTGTACATGTATATTTTAAAATTGAGATATAAACGTTCTGCTTATGTATATGTAACTTGCTATTTAAAATCTTTCAGGCACAAAAGAAATTTATGCTATTTTAAAATTGTTTTTAAAACTTCTTTTTTTCATATACTTAAATGTTTTAACCAGTTAGATAGTAATGCAGAACAGTATTTTCATGTTTACTGTAGAAATCAGTGTACTGCTGGTCTTTAAAAGCATTTAAAAATGCATTGCATTTTTTCTTCCACATTCTGCATATTCAGTTTACCATGTAAAAGTTTTAGCACAACTCTGATGGAAAGAACAAAAGACACATTTGAAATAGAGCTGCTTTTCTGCTCTCTTTTGTCTTCTGCATTCAATTAGATGGCATCTGTTGCTTTAGTGGGCCAGTTTGTGACATGGGCACTAAAATATTGGCAATATCACATGTAATTCAATGAAGTCTAAGTCAGTATTTCCTGCTGTAGTCTCAGGTGTTTGAGGTGTAGCAGAGGGAAGTGAACTTCTGACGCAAGTGAAAGCCCATGACTTTTAGTTTAGAAAACACAAGGTTTTCCATAGCTGTTTCTCTGTCTGATGTAAGACCTTGAAGATAAGGCTTAGTTCAGAATTGTCAAGTGCAGAGATTTCTGTATGCACAGGTATGTGGAAGATAAGTGTGGGAGATATGCTCAGATAGATTAGTTGTGTTTTTAAAGGATGAGTCCTATCTTGCGCGTCTCTGTGTGTGAACTGTAGGCATCTCCTTTGGCTCTCTATCAGGTACTGAGTGTATTGCAAAACTGACATGAGATACTGTGCACAAAATGTATCCTTTATGAGTATGGCCTCAGGGTTGGTTCCAATTTCCAGAAAATAGTACTACCCGTCAGCTTTCTTACATTCACTGGATTGTAGACAGGAGAAAAATGAAAGCAGGGTTGCGAGGAGAAAGGTGATGGAAGAGGGATAGTTTGGAATAACAGAAATCAGAAAATTAATGTCTTATATATTGTTATTATCATTATCATTCTTATTCCTGCTAACAATTCTAACTATTCCTGAGGGAGACACAATATGTAGTCTATGGCAGTGAAATATGCACCAGCATAGTTCTTTTTCAGGTGTGTTATTTTTCCTCTCTAGAATTTAAAGACAAATACTGCTTTGGTATTCATAAGGGAATGATTAGCTAGATGGAATAGTATTTACATGAAATTAGTTGATTTTAACAACAGTTTTACCTACAAAAAAAGCAAAAAAAGAAAATTTTGTAACTCATTTTCATGCCTGTTCCAAAAGAAATTACTACAAAGAAAGATATATTGACTGATGTAGCTCTCTTCATATGGTTGATTGTCTAAGTCAGCACAATGGTAAAAAATGGTTTTCCAGCAGTATTCACTGAAATTTCTTGATACTTACTTCCAGTCAGATAACAGTTTATTTGAAGATAACTGAAGCATTCTAACTTTTTCTCAATATCTATAATAATATCAAAATGTTAGTTAGCAAGACCAAGTTCCCTAATGATAAAAATTTTATTATGTATTAAATTAAAATCTACATTTAGGAGGAGAATGTTAGCTTGCATTTCACAAATATGAATCTTTTATTTTCTCCTCTCTTTCCCAAGATGTATCACATTAACTTTGTTAAGGAACATGCTAGTCTTGCTGTATTGAGGAAAGTCTTACACCAATTTTGTTGATTTGTCTTGGGATACAAGTTTGTTTTCTTATTTATTTTATGAAAGCAAAATGCAAGAAAACTTAGACAAGTTAACAAAAGTGAAATTCAGTGAAATAAGAGGGCTAAAATATTCATCTAGGAACTCATATGATTTTGAACGTGTAATTTTTTTAGTGGTGACTCACCTTGCATCTGAGTGATTTTCTACACTCCTGAACATTCAAGACCAGTCACTATTTGAAAGAGAAATACTAAGAAAAGCAGAAGGAAGCTAATTTCTACATAAGTAATATCCCTTCTAAGGCAGAGATAATCCAGAGTTAGTCTGAAGTACTTCGCTCATAGTGGACAAATGTTTGGGCTTTCTGCAAAGCTATGGAAATCTGTTCTTATTCAGTTACATTAGCCTCTTGGTAGCAATTGAATCAGATTTCTTGCCTAAAATGTTATGCGAGCCACATGCTTAGCCTTTGCTGTTTCCAAGGTATTACTTTTACTTTTTGAGCAGCTGTGCCTGCTGTACTGACAGTGGCCAAATAGCAAACACAAGACTTGGACACAGCAAAGATGTTGTAATTGAATTTTCAGTCAATCTGGATTACATTCTATTGGAGATGAGAAGACATTTTCTTTTAAATGGCAAAGCTTGAACATACAGGTTTAGTGTAAACGTGTTTTGGGTTTTTTAATTTTTAAAAGGATTCTAAGGTTTCACTGTCATTTTTAATATATTGAAATGACTGCAAATAAATAATCGATAACAAAACTGAGCTGCAACCAATGTGGTTTGTTCATTTTTTTTCGTGCAACAAACATAACAGACAGAGCTGGACAGGCTCAAATCAGAAGACTCAAGTCAAATGATCTTTGTGAAGGAGCTTAATTTTTTAATCATTAGATAGTGGAGTTGACTCTTTGTCCCACGATGGTCAGTTATTAAAAATCTCTTCTGGTCTTTAACATTGCCAGTATTTTGGTTATGAAAGGGCTGTTTCCCTGTACTGCTGGTCTGGCAGGTCTGTGTGAATTTAATACATTGTTTTTCTGCATGGTTTAATGCAAAATCTTCCATGGTAAATTCCAAAATTGTTGTTGTTTTTCTCTTATAATAAAAAAATCACACACACATAAAAAACAACGCCACAAAACAAGCAAACAAAACCCAAAACAAACCCAACCAAAACCCAACTTCTGCAAATCACTGTTAGGAGATGCAGAGCAAGTGTAAAGTGGATCACATACTGAGGAAAAGACTTGACTTAGATCTGGCCAGTAAACTGACTGGTCGTAGTTTCTCTGATGGCATGAAATGTTGACAGTTTTATGAAGATTTCTATGAGGAGTTACAATATGTGCAGCAATAGTGTTTTGGGGTTTTTGTAAATTTTGCTTTTAATGCAAAATTAATTTCTTCTGATTTTTTCCCCCTCTGTGCTTTTGCCACAGGACTCTTTTTCTAACTAATGTAGTTCTCTCTGCCAGGGTAGTATAATTCCAGAGCATCTAGTTTTCAAAAGCCAGAGAGGCTTTCAAAAGCCATTGAGATTAGTTTAGTTTAAATTCATCAGTATTATACCTGCCATTCATTTCTAAGTTCACTTTTGCCCAGTGCTCTTTTTGAGACAGGGCATAAAATACAATCAATTTAATTTTTCGTTGCTTTTCCACTTACAGCGTTGAAGCAGGTCATTAATTAATTTCACGTGGCTTGCTGCCTGAAAGTGGGAACCAGTTATTGTATTAATGTGGCAAAAAGCCACCCCAACTGTCTGTGCTGTTACTGATAGTGATAACTCATGTCTTTGTATAGGCCATAAATATCTGAATATCTTATATAGGGAGGGGGTAAACAGCCTTTGCTATTGTTTTAAGAAGACCAGTGTTCAGGTTTTTGTTTCACAACTTCAGTTTCATTTTGACAAATGGTTTTTTTTGACACAGTCCAAGGTTTTTTTTAGCTTAGTAATAACTTTATTGAAGTCTCATCTTCTTTCTGAGATAGAATCCCTTTGCTGTTGAGTATTTTCTTTTCTTGAGAGTATATAAGGCTATGCCTGACTGTGCAGGGCAGGAGTGCAAATATATCATGCACTATGAATATATATACTTAATACAAGCCAAAACTCGTATTAAGTTGGTAGGTCCTAGTTGTAACAGGGAACTGATAGATTATTTTTCCTACACTTGGTATTATTTATGTTGGGCTTCATAAATTACTGTTACAATTAGAGAAACCATTGAGCTGAGTGTGAGCATCATTTTTCTTAGCCAAGGACAAACTGCACCTGAACACATTTGGACAAAGTATGACTTGGTCTGCACTAGTCCTTATCTTGCAAACATCATCCTATTGCAGCTAGTATTAACTTTGTATATGGTAGCAGATTCTTTCTCCTCAAAAAAAAACCCCAAACAAACAAACAAACAAAAAAGAAATCACAAAAAAAGCCCACCTTTTTTTTTCTCAAATTTAGATACTTTACTTGAAATAAATACATTACTGTCTTCAAGCAAAATTTCTATAAAGTTAGACAGTTTGGAACTGGTATCACAGTACCATTAGTTTATGTCATTTTACTTTTTCAGGTTTATAACAGGTTTTGGTATTAGTTTATATAATTCTGAATTTCTAATTTTATAGATACAGACTGTCTAACTATTTCTTTCAGTGGAGTTAGATTAGTGTCCCCATTCTGGATGCTGTGTGACTTTGCCAGAATATGTCAGTTATTTGCTCTTTTTGTGACTTCAAATAGTCTGAGTAATTATGTGACCTTGTTTACCAACATCCTTGAGTAGGTGATAGAACTCTTTTTGGACACATAGATTTCAAAAAGGTTTTATTTATTTTTCATTCTGCTTATATTTTGTGCTTCATAAGTGCACAAACTGAAATGTTTTGAGAGAGTTTTTAGTAATCATCATTCTCATTAATGTGCCTGGTGCTGTGCCCAAAACTAATCTTAATTGGTGCACTTCAGAAGATGTGTACTAATTGGAAAAAATCCAGAGCAAACAAACAGATTTTATCAGACATCTAGAAAATGTGATCTACAAGGAAAGACTGAGTTTGCTTAGGTTGTTTAGCCCAGTGAAAGAGAAAACAGAGGGTTTGTTCTGGATAGTTGTCTTTGATGATAATTTGACCTAGTCAGTCTTACCAATGGGTTATTGGTAAGATTATTTGGAAAATAAATTATTTGGGAAATAAATCTTTTGAAAAGGACCTTCTGATGGAAATACTGGGCTAAGACTTAAGAAATGTGTGCTCAGTTCTTGTCCCTTTTGCCAAAGTAGCCTTGGGAAATCACTCTGTTCTTTGATCCGCCAGCACTAATGTGTTAATATTTTTCCACTCTGTTTTGTTTATAGGGCTTAAACCAATTAGGACTTTGGCACCGAAAACAGAACTCTGTCATGCTTGGAGCTTTTGAATCTAAAATTGCTCCAAGCTCCTCCTTCAGCCTCTGACTCTTCTAAATGTCTAAATTCACCTGTGATTTGATTTCAACATTTCCTAGTTGGTTTGCAGGATTTCTGCCTGTCTTTTGCCCATCATTGCCTCAGTCTGAACAAGTTAGTGACTAATTATTGCTTAAACTCACTTAGAAGCAGGAATTGGTGCAACTCCAAGCTATTTCCTGTCATGCAGGGTCACTGTACATTTGCAAGAAGTCTAGAGACCTAAAATCCATTGGTTTCAGGGCTCACTTTCATCTGGTTTCCAGTGTCTCAGGCTTGCAATTTCATGCCTTTAAATTACACTGGTTAGGACATTTCATTGAGCTTCATTTGTTCAGCAGCCAGCAAAAACTATTTCAGCTCTTTCACTGTTGGCTATAGATAAATAAGTGGTTCTGGCAGCAGAGAACAATCCCAAGATCTCCCTGCTGAGGCATTTAATTGATAAGTTAATGTAGTTGTTGGCATCTACACCTAGGAGCAGCCTCCTCTTCCAGAATTGGATAGTCCACTTATGCTCCTGAGAAGTATATCTGTGTTCAGAGCTTAGTGTTTGCTGTTGATCAGCTGTACATGTATCCTTGCTCAGTTGGGTGCAGGATCCATTTTGAGTTGTTTAAGCTGTCCAGACACTACACATTAATGTGCTGACGCCCTGTGAGGTGACCATGTACCTGGCAGTCTTTAGCTCTTTGTATGCTCACTGGAAGCAGTGAAGAGCCTCATTATCTTGATTAGCACCTATAGGCATTGTAATACAAATTAAATCTTACCTACATACCTATTTACTTCACCTATTTTGTAAGTAAAATCAAAGGGTAGAACATATTTGAAAGTGTCTACATTTTAATTGCTATCACTTCATTAGAATACAAGTGAGTATTGTTTAGTAAATATGTTTTGTCTGCAGCATTTCAGAGGCTCTTTGCTCATGTGAAACTGGATTATAACTTTTTTTCCCTTAAGAGCTCAAAGTGGAAGAAAAAGTGTTGCTGTAGTTTAAACCTGTTAGAAGGCAGAGAGGTGGGTTGTCTTTGTTCTATATCATTCTGCTCAGGTGGTGGATTCCCCATAATATCAATCTCCACATTTGAACAAAAGCAACAGCTGGCTAAAACTAACCTAACCATAATTAAGGAAATGCTGATTACAGTTGTACTTGTATGGATCCTGTGCGTTTGTGGTTGTTGTCACTACTTTAAACTCCTGTTCCCACTCTATCCAGAGTGTACAGCCATAGTTAGAACTAACTGCAGTAAACTCTGCAGCATTAGGAGTTTTGCTTAAAAATACTTTGGAATATTAAACCATATCTGTGTATTTCACACCCATTAGTGAGGGAGCTGTATTGTTCTGAGCTGCTATTAAAAAAAAAAGTCTGTTATTTCTCATAAAATGGCAATTCACTGCCTGTACTGCCATAGAAACACAGTTTGCCAAGTGATGTGTACATTTGTAGGGGCAAATAATGTCTGATAGCATTCATTGTGTGATGTTTAAGAACTTGCCATAGCAGTGAGTTTCTTTTGAGCTGAAAGTTCTAGTTGTCAATAAGGGACTTCTGAGGTTAATCCTGCATACAGGTCCTTAAGACGTTAGCAGACATTTAAATATCCCAGTCCTAAAAATGCATATGCCATCCGTAAAGTTGTTCCAGTGGATACAGAATACAGCAACTTGCATCCTAAGAGCAAGAAAGAACTTTCTAGTTTCTTGATTTCCTGTTCACTATTCTGTTCCCCTGCTATGTCTCAAATCCAGTTCAGGCCTGTAGAGTTCACAGTATGTGAACAGTAGTTTTTGAATGAATGGCTGTGCTCTGGCTTAGGAACATTTTTTATTTTTTTTTTTTGGAGCTAATTCCAAGAAATGTGGCACTGCCCACTTCAAGGATAAGACTGGACATCTAGATAGAATGTTTGTTCAAGGTCTGACCCACACCTCTTGAAGCCTTGTGCAATGAAACATTTGATTTGCTGAAAGGCACTTAGATAAAATAGCTTGTAGTGCACATGTGATTAGAAGGGGTAGGACTGACTGGAAAGGCTGGAATTTTGATTCACGAGTTAATACTTTTGACAAGGATTGGTTTTAATGCAAGACTTGGCTTGTGCCTTGGTAAGGATAAAGTCCTGAGAGATTAAACTACGAATTTTGTCATTTACCATGATTCAGTACCAAGGACTGATGTAAAAACCATAAAAGAAAAAAGCTACACTGCTATGATTACATTTAGAGTGACAGCTTTGATTTCATGGTTAAAGTTGTAAGCTATTACTGCTGGTTTTAAGAGAAAAACATTAAAACTCACACCTTTAAATGACAGACTTTGCATAGGAATGACAGAAAAAAGACTTTGAAATGGAACTCATGACATGACTCTATGCACTCACTTTTAGTAGCATGCTTTACAAGCAGTGGCTTTCCTTGGTTTCAGTGGCTTTGCCTGTTTAGTTTCTGCATGTTTATGTTGAGCAAAATGTGGAGAGTTCATGCAGCTAAATTAAATGGATCTGTTTAACTAGTCAGATAGACAAACTTATGAACCTGAAGTGCACCTAATCAGAAGTGCTCTAAGTGTAGATCATGAAGACCAGAGAGAACTGGTGATAACAGCATTGGCAGAACTTCTCAGTTACTGTCTCCTGCCAATGAGAAGTGGTAGAGAAATGTGCTCAAAGAAATTCATAGTATCAGTTGTCAACATAAATTCATCTAAGGATTCTAAGAAAATGTTATCTTTCTCAGTCAGCTGTTGAGTGCATTGTGACCTGTGCTGGGCACAGTGACCATGCTGGTTAACTACCTGGCACAATAGTTGTCTGAGCGTCCTGGCTGCTGCAGAGCACTGTGCAGCAGTCTGCCACACTGGGCAAGTCTAAGGACAGGTTCAGGTTTTTCACATAAACCTTCTATATACAATTCACCTGAACCCCGGAGGTTTTAACTCTGTTCCCACTGAATTTAGTAAAAGCATTGTTATTTTTCCCATAAGAGCAGATTAGTGGACTATTACCTACAGTAGCTTTTGCTGTATGTATTTATATGCTTTTGTTAAGTCCTTTGTTGGGTTTTTTTGTGCCATAGAATGATTTTATAACATATTGTTTAGAGTAATTTGGAATTTGTTTGTGGTTTTCATGCATCTATGAAGTCATAATATTTGCTATAAATAAACTTCATCTGTCTTATTCTGGCTTCTTTGCCTTCTGCACATTTCTATTAGTATTAGCACTCCCTTGCCATGTAACAGATGATAGATAGAACACTGTAAGGGACAGCTTTTTGTCCCCAGGCTCTGCCATACTCAGGCTTGTTTGGAATTTTTGGGTCATAATCAGAGGTTGTAAGCAACACTGGTATAGGGCTCAGCTGAGCTTGGCTGAAGTATTGTTATAGGTATAAAGAATTCTTATGAGCTTAGATCAGGCTTGTAATTATGTGAATGCTCTCATTTGCCTCTTGTGCTGTGTGATATGAAGAAAATTATTTAAATCAGTTTAGCTGAAAATGCAAAAGAGTTTCCTTTGCTTTATTTGACTTTAGTGAATTTATTACAAGTCTTTCAAGTGTTTTAATTGTTTTTTACATTTTCACTGGAAGAAAAAGGTGTTGTGAGGCATTGATTTTGAATTTGTTCTAGACTGAGTTACCCAGTGGTTGCTCTCTCGTTTTCTAGCTGGTGTGTGATGCAGTAGAAAATTTCACAGTCACTGCACATCTGTGTGTGTATGTGTGTGGGTACATGCATGTACATATAACAAAACAGAAGTTTCAGAGAGCAATGCAACACAAAAGCAAAAGAGTATATGTATTTAATATAGTATTAATTAGATAAGATTGTTTAGTTCTTCTAGATTGGAAGGCAAGAAAATAAGGCCATTATATCTTATCAAATACTTTGCAACTTTTACATGTTCCTTTAAAAGTCAGTCTGAGTTGCTGTTACATGTTCTAACTTGCAAGTTAGAACATGTCATGAACTTCCATAGAATACGTTTTTGTTAAGTAATGCATAAAAGCATTATTGAGTTCCCTGTGCCTTCACATCAGAACTCAGCAAGGGTTTCACTGGCTGCCCAAACCTGACAGACATAAACATGTAAAAAAAAGGGGTACATGTGACAAAGTTGTCATAGAATCACAGAATGGATAAGGTTGGAAGGAACCACAGCAGGTCATCTGGTCCAACCTCCCTGCTCAAGCAAGGTCATCCTAGAGCACATGGCACAGCATTGTGTTCAGACAGTTCTTGAATATTTCTTTGAATATTTATTTCAGTTATCTGTTACATGTTTTCAGAGCAATTTGTTTTTCTTTTATTTATTCCTAGAACAAATCCAAGCTAATAGAAAATAGGGTGTTCATTTTTTGGCTTGCACACTAAGAAGGGATTGTCAGATGTCTGTTCCACATCTGGAATGTTTGCATTAACAGTGCCAGATGAGTTATGGGGGTTGGAGTGTTATTTTAGTTAGTTGAAAATCCCAGTAAATGTGGGTTCCAAATAGTCAAATGCTTCTCACTGTGTCATTGGTATAAAAAATTTTATCTGAGTTCTTTGAGGGATTTGTCTTGCTATTTCTTGAATGCCATTTCTTACTTTGTCATTTGGGAGGTAGCCCAATATAGCGAATGATTTTCTGTTTGAGGATTTGTGTCATGTAAACTGTTTTAACTCTCTGGTAGATGTTATTGCCATTTATCACTTGTTTTTTCGTGATTCATATTACATTATTTCTCCACAATCTTTGTTTTATTTCTTGTTTAAAATGTTATAGTAATATTCATCCTAACAGCTTTGTAAGTCTGATACAAATCCAAATATTGGCCAGCTATTACACCATTCATATACTTTGGATCTGCTGTTTTGGTGTTAAGTAGAGTTAATGTAAAGTTAAATATACTCTAACTTAGGCATACTCAGTAAAAACAGAAAGCATCACATCATCATGTATAAAAGAAAATTAAGTTAAACAATATTAGCTTCTTTAATACTCATAAATGTGTAGTATAAGCCAGGTATGGTACTGGGTTGTTTTTCTTGTTTCGTGAAAGTCATGATGGAATTGACAGAAGCAGAATAAGAGAGTCTACTATTGTCAACTGACCATGAGTCCAGAGCTACTGTTAGAACCACATTCTGATATGATTCATCCTATAAATCAAGGAATCATAGAATCATAGAATTTAAGGGTTGAAATGGACCGTATAGATCACCTAGTCCCAAGCCCCCTGCCATGGGCAGGGACATCTCCTCACTAGATAAGGTTGCTCAAGGCCTCATGCAGCCTGGTCTTGAACACCTACAGGGTTGGGGCAGCCACCACATCCCTGGGCAACCTGTTCCATTGTCTCACTACCCTTATAGTAAAAAACCTTTTTCTAATATCTAACTTAAACTTCCCCTCCTTCAGTTTGAATCCATTATCCCTTGTCCTATCATTGCAGTTCCTAGCAAAGTCCCTCTCCAGCTCCCTTGTAGGTCCTTCAGATATTGAAAAGTTGCTAGAGGTCTCCACGCAGTCTTCTCTTCTCCAGGCTGAACAGCTCCAAGTTCCTCAGCCTGTCCTCACAGGGGAGGTGCTCCAGTTCTCTTATCAACTTTGTGGCCTCCTCTGGACTTGCTTCAACAGTTTCATGTCCTTCTTATGTTGAGGACACCAGAACTGCATGCAGTATTCCCCGTGGGGTCTCACGAGAGCAGATTAGAGTGGGAGAATCACCTCCCTTGACCTGCTGGCCACACTCCTTTTGATGCAGCCCAGGATTAGATTGGCTTTCTGGGCTGTGAGTGCCCATTGCAGCTCATGGTGAGCTTCTCATCCACTGTCACTCCCAAGTCTTTGTCCTCACTGCTGATCTTAATTACTTCCCCACCCAACCTGTAGGTGTGCCTGGGATTGCCACAGCCCAGATGCCCAGAATTCCTAACACAGACACCTAGCACAGTAATTTGTGCAGGAAAGAGGGATTAGGCATGGGAAGTGTTTCAACCACCACAGCCCAGTCCATCCACAGTTTGTGCCACTCAGCTGTTTGTGAGCAGATGGCAAGCACATCAAGGCTAAACTACAGCCAGTCATGGGAAAGAAAGATTCACAGCTCTCAAAGCTCACCAGAAGCTCATTCCTGGTCCTGATCTCCATCTCTCATTGAAGACATAGGCCAGGGGACATAGTCAACATAATCATACTGAAGAAATTTGTCTGGATAGGCTTAGTCATTAAAGAATGTGAACATAAGTTCCTGTTGTTTGAGAGGTATGAGGAAGAACAAGAAATGTAGCTCATTGCCTCATGTTCTCCTGTCTTAAAGGTTGAAATTATTATTAGTCTTAATTAAGCCTTAATAATTATGAAATTAATATTATTCTTGAAGGACTGCACCCCATGGAAAAGTGACTCGCCTTGGAGCAGTTTGTGAAGAACTGCAGCCTGTGGGAAGGACTCATGCTGGAAAAGTTTGTGGAAAACTGTCTCCTGTGGAAGGGACTCCATACTGGAGGAGGGGAAGGACTCCTCTCCCTGAGCAACTGCAGGAACAACGTGTAATAGACTGACTGTAGCCCCCATTCCCCATCTCTCTGTACCACTGAGGGGGAGTAGGTAGATCCTGGGAAGGAGGAATGGGTTGGGGGAGGTGCTTTTAAGATTTGTTACTTGTCATTAGCCTACTCTGATTGCGTTGGTAATAAATTCAGTTAATTTCCTCGAGTTCGGTCTGGTTTGCCCATGATGGTAATCAGTGAGTAATCTCTTCCTGTCTTTTTCTAAACTCATGAACCTCCACTATCTTTTTCTCTTCCCTATCCACTTGTGGAGGAGAGTGATAGAGTGGCCTTGGTGGGCATCTATCTAAGGTCAGTGCACCACGCATTAAGAACTTAGTGATGCTCATGGTAGTGATTCTGTGATCTGGACTTCCACTTTAACATCTTGTTAGAGATAATATATGACCTTTAAAAATGTATATATGTATATATATACGTATATATACACCAACATGAAGACTAATGTACTAACAAGTGAGTAATGTAAATTACATTATTTATAGAAAAAGTTAAGTGTTTGAGGACTTGTAAGTTTAAAGCCCTAATTCCTTTCTTAGTATGTGGCTTCTCTTGCTTATCCTTAAATTGAATGTAATTGATGCTTAGTACATTCTGTTCTCATTTAGCAAATATCTAGAAATTTGTTTTGAAAAAATCATTAATCGATGTGGATGCTGTCCTCTCCCTAGTCTAAAGACCAGTTCTGCTGACGACACACACATATAAACCGCAATTCCTGCTCATTTCTTTCTGAGCCGACAGGATCCAGACTGCAGCAATAGCAGCTGCATATCTTCCCTGGCACGGAATGATTTAGGGTGGAGAGCAGATTCTTTCCCCTTCAAATCACTTCAGAAAATTCTTGGCAGAAAGCCAGCTGATTTGTTTTGTTCAAATAAGCAGGCTTGATTTATCAGTACAGAAAAAGTATTTGTACACTGTGCTGAATTGTCTTAAATTCAGTTTCTGTGTCCCAGAGCAGTTGACTTTGTTGTTCTTCTGCTCCCAACATTTTTCTTAATGCAATTACTAAAGCATATAGAAAAATCTGCAAATTTGTGACCATGTAGCCCTATTGCTTTCTCCACTGAAGTTTGTGAAATGGTTCATGATACAGTTTGATATATAGGTATGAACTGGAAAGCATTGGTCACAGATTAGACTGGGAAATAGAAATTAAGAAGTCCCAGATAATAAAAGCAGTTCAAGGAAGCAATGACACATGCCAAAATGAAACTGCAATCCAGAAATCTTCTGTTTTTTTCCTTTTTTTTTAAAGTTTTTCTTTCTTCTGAATTGCTGGATCTACTAAAGAAATACGCCTCAATATAGAAATAAAATTTGTATTCTTTTCTCATCCGCTTACCAATTTTCAGTCAATTTTTCTAAATTCCTATTAAATTATTTCTAAAGGTAACTATTAAACTACTTTTTAAAGTAATAATATAAGGTTCTCTGGGATTTACAATAAAGCAGAATATTTAAAACTTTTTAATTCTGCATTAAATGAGTATGGGATGTTCTGGGATATAAACCTTTGGTGACATTTACAGTTTAAGAAGTGTGGGTTTAGCTATAAAAAAAAGTTTTCTATTGTTTTGCATATGACTGCATGTGTGTATATACATATTGTAGAGAGAGCTGTATTATGTCTCAGTTCTTCAAACCATGATGCCTGAATGTTTTCCATAATTCTGAGGTGTTGACA
>NW_008671938.1:0-20622 GCF_000695815.1 Acanthisitta chloris | reverse complement strand
GCAGGAAATGGAGTGTATTTCTGTATCATATTACAGGAGGAACAGTCAGCTGAAGACTGAGATTTGTTGCTGTGCAGCCTGAAACTGAGGAGTCATGCAGAAAATCAAGGTATGGCCAGTTTCAAAGATAGAAGGGCAAATTCTTCTAGTGGAGTAGGAAAGCAGAATGTTGATACAGCTTTCGAAATCCTTCTTTTTTCTTCGGCAGAATTAATCTTGTCTTGCTACAATCTGGCTTCAACTGTTCACTCTATTTTTAGTTACTGATCTTAGCCAGGTCCTCAAATAGCTCAGAGCTGGTGTTGTTTGTGTCTGATGTAAAACTGATGCAGATTTGGTTGGTATTTTCATTCATGTTTCATAATTTTCCATCTTGCATATATAGAGACAGTGTCTTTGCATTGAGATATTTGTATTGCTGTGGAGTAGATCAGACCCCTGTTGTTTGACACATACACTGGTCCTCATGTGACCACAAAGAAATAAATGAAAACATTTTAGGGCAACTGAAGTTACTTATTTACATTTAGTTGCAGAGAGGTGTCACAGTTGGATAGGTTCAGGAAGCTCCCTCATGAGATTCGATAGGGGGATCTCAGAGTAACTCTAAAGTTTTTCTCTTATTTGTGCATTAAGTACTTCATACAATCTTGTATGCCACAAAATGACAGTAAGTATGAGGTAGAAGTAGTGGTTTAATCTGTCCTTCAAGGAAACCATTAATTCAAAATTAAGCCATTAAAGAGCTTTTCAAATATCATAGATACAAAGTTCGATTTCACAAAAGAGAGAGAATATGTATGTAGGACATGCAGGATGTTTTTATTGATCAATTAAGTTAAAATAGGCACAGTGGAGAACAAATCTACCAACAAAAACTGTGAATAAGATCATTAATATTTCCTTATAAAGTACTCATATCTCTAATTGCATTACATTGTTCTTACACTGGTGTGTATAAGAAGGATCATTAATGTCATTTAAAAGAGCTGATGAGTTAACTTTTGAAATAAGATTTCTCTTCTATGAAATGATTCATATTTTCAGGCATTGTAGGATTATAAATTCTCAGATTTAGAAAATCGGAATGTAGTTGTTAATTTTGGTTCTGTGTCTCTGAGAAATGCATTCAGCAATCCATACAATATTCCTGCATTCTTGTTCCTTTAACTTTACATAGGCATAAAACACTCCAAAATGAAACTGGTTGTTGAATGCAAGCACATTCAGCTTTACCTGCAGAAAAAGTGAAACAAGTGTTATGATAAAATATCAAAGAAAGTAAATGTGATTTTTATATGGTAGCTTTAATGAACAAGATTTCTTTGTAACTTTGCAACTATGACTATATTTAGAAGTCTCTTGAGTATAAATGTAATTGAAATGTCATCTGTGGATTAATTTTGGCAATAGACTACAGCAACATTACAGGAAAAAAAGGACAGTGGTGAAATAGCTTCTTCACTTACTACTCAGAAGAAATTTCATTAAGTGGTTTATATGAGATGGCTTTTGGCTAGGCTGTCAGGGTTGACAGCTCTATAACTAGTCTTCAAAATCTTCAAAAGAATGTACTAGTAATAATTTTATTTAAAAAGGTAATTCCTTCTATTATTCTATTCAGCCAAATGTTGACAGCCACAGAAAATCCATGTTCTTGAATACAAAGCTTAATGATGCAGTATAGTAGTATCAATAGCCTAGTACCTCATTCTTCTGTTGAATATTATTCCAGATGGATAACTTTCATTTTGGTATTTCAAGGTTAGAAGCTCTTACCTCATATTCAAAAAAGGCATCTTCCAGTGTCTTTTCACCAGTGCCACTCCCTACACCTTCAAACACAGCCTTGTATTCCTGAAAGCATAGACATCCACTGCATGGAAATAAGGTACTTTTGCATTCTGTGCAGCACAGATACATTAATTTATTAACTAATCTACATTAAGTAATCTTGCTGTATAGAAAAACTCATGTATAGATTACAATTCTACATAAATTAAAATTTAAAAGCATATAGTCAGCAAAAGAAAGAAAAATCATATTTGCTCTTGTATTTCTTATCATCATTTCCTACAATTTAAAGTACTTTACTGAAGGCACTAGAAGAGACTTATTGTAGAATGACACGTGACCTTTCACTCCTTTGGACAGAGAGCACTGAACTTTTTGTACAAACAGTATCCATCAGAGCCAGAGCTGTAAATGGAGCCAAAATGCTGAACTCTGATCCTCACATGGCTGCTCATTTTATTTCCAGTAGTCAGCTGGATTTGTTTTACCTGCATTAATATTGTCTCCAAATCCATTAGTCTGATATGTCATGCTGGAATATCCTGTGCAGATATATTTGACTTGATTTCTTATGTGTTGCATTCCTGTGTAATTTGCTTCTCTTTGTCTTTGGTTTGTTTTTCCTATAAAGTAGGAGTGCAGTGTAGTTCCACTACAATGGTTCCCAAATTCTTCTGAATATCCCACCATGGCACAAATAGTATTGCTCTATACCCCCTTGACATGGTGAGTCATGATTCAAACATTCTGTTTATGCACAAGAGCAGATGTATGGTTCCAGCTTTGTGGAAAAAGAATAGACCAGACAGCATTTTGGTTTGTGTACCTACTTGGAGGTAGCTTACATATTATAGGTGGAGTACAACAGTTAATTCATAGATCAAGTGTTGCAGGTTGATTAACCTTTAATAACAGCAGTATTTGCAGCAATATTAACAACTTCATCTACCTCTTTTAATCAATCAGCAATTTAGGGAAAACTTTTCAGTTTTTTCACTAGCAATAAATCAGGTTTGCACAGTGACATGAATTGTTTGGTCAGCTCACTTGAAATGACTTATGTCTATTCTCCAAAATCTAGGAGGCAGCAGATATGAAGTGAAATTCTGTTTGGGGAGGGTTAATGGATTAGGAAGAGTTTTGTTTATTAGGATGCAATTTGGTCTTATTTAAGCATCATTGTAAGAGGAACCTTGTATTGCACTAAGGTAATAATATACTTTATGTCTTCATATCAAAGGCCTTCAATTCCATCGACATCTTTATGAGAACTTTTTTTCTCTCTCAAAAATGCTTCTAACTTACGTGAACACTCTTTACAATTTTACTGACATCAAGAGGTGTTAAGTATTTGTATTCCACCTTTTTGTTTTAATGAATTAGTCTACATACTGCATAGTATTCTGCAACACACTTCACTTGCTCGTAGTCATCTGCATTGGCCAACAGGTGTAAGCCTTCTGGATACAGTTTTCCACAGGTTGGATACAGCTTCTCTCGGTCATCTTTACTCAGCTCAGTGCCGAACGAATTAATGGTGATGATAAAGGCACGTCTGTCTGCCTCAAACTTAATATGCAAAATGAAGAATAAAAAGGTGTTATTCGACATCTCGTTCTAAATTAAGGTGGGGATATGCTGGGGATTTTAGTAAGCCAAACTATGGAAATAGTTAAAATAAAATAGTAAAGCGGACGCAAGAGCACTGGAAAATTCTCAATCCTCCTTTGCAAATATGTGTTAAATTTTAACTGGAAAATCAAACAGAGTTTTGCAACCACATCTTTTATTCTGTGATTTTTGTACTAAAAATATCATCTCTGCTGCTTCCTCATTTCCCTGCTCAGTTACCCAAATGCTGACAACAAAAAAATCTCCTCCACTCTTGCATATAAATGTATGAAATAATACTCTGATAAGTAATAATAGTACAGTATAGAATGAAGAATCGATAGTACTATTCTGGGGTAAATTAAAATGCTTTTGATTGTAAATGTTGAAAGGAAATTCTGAAAAAATATAGTTTCTGAATGCACATATTTAAAATTATAATTTAATAAGGTGGAGTGTACTGTTTACTTGCCAATTTCAAGTGTTTCAAATAACAGCTAATGTTTTATACATAGAATGAGAGTCCATATTTCTTCTGCTGGGTTTAGATCCCTGTAGTATCTGTATTTTCCCTGCAGCACTAGACTGAAAGTCATTCCAGTGTCTAGATCTCAGGATGTTCTTTTGTACAAGGCAAAATTTCACTTGCCATTCTTACAGTACGAATTAAAAAATAAATATTAAATACAAATTATCTTGCTTGGTTCTGTCTGATTTAAATCTTTTCTTCTGTCTTGAGATCTAAATTGACTATGGTTTTATTTCTCTCCTCTATTACTTACTCTCATGTTGTAAGAACAGCAGAGCCCTTGCTAATTGCAGGGATTATGCAGGGAAAGTCTTCCAAGAGAAGCATACACAGTATATGCACATTTTAAGCAGCTTGCAAAATTTCTTATGCTGTGAATATTTGAACTATTTCAAGCAGAAAGATACTCTTTTCTGTTGACTAATAAGACTGCAGTTGTAACACAGATCTACCACTTTAGCCATTAACACATATTCACAGATCTTCTCCTGTGTACTTGAACACACAATGACAGGAACCAGCCACTCTCTGGCACTGCCTTCGGAGTAAGGAAAATGAGTAAACAATAGAGAAGTAAACAGTAGAAAATAAGTGTGCTTGAAGAGATTTCTGGCTAATGAATAACAGGGCCATATTTCACTTGCTTTGTTAATATGAACAGGCATATCAGCCCTAGTGAAACTGCTTTGAAAGGACAAATGCTTTGTTTTTTTAACTTGTTCAAGTCATGTAGGAAAAAACTGTTAGATTTGTAATATTCTTCTGGTAAAAAAGTCTGCTCAGATGCAATTGCAACTAATGCTAGCAGGTTTGGGTCTGGCTTCTGGTAGCTCCCAGTTTGAGAAAATTTGCAGGGTCATTCGCACCCATAGAGACCTCTCAATTCATCAAAATATTGGCACATGAGGTTCTCTGTAGTGAGTAAGTCCATGAGGCGGTTAAAAGGTGACTTGGACCATCTGCAGGTAGATGTGGAGTCAGAGGATGACCATTTCCTAAGTGTTTTCATTTCCATATGGGAGACTGAAGTAGCATGTCTGCTAGTTCAGAGTTACCAGGGGGCCCCAATAACAGGCACTGCACTAGCTGCAGTGCAGTCCTGCAGTTTCTTCCTAGATTCAGGGTTAAACATGCAATGTATGTTGTCCATGGAGGAAGAGAGTTCACCAGTACACTTACTGTGGAAGGTTGGGACTGCGACTGGTGGTCAAAGAGTTGGGTAGCTAAATGCCTTAACCTCATTCTGACAGAGTCAGGTTGGTTGTCTTACATATAAGATTGCACAATGAATAGCAAGGATTCTTTTGAATAATTAAACTTTGGCTTTTTGTGAATCCAGCCATTAGCAATCTGCTCTGTGTGTCTTCAGATTATTAAAATGCTGTAGTAAAGGAAATCTTCCACAGAAAAGTTTATCCTCCTAGCTGATTGACATTAGATAGGGATTTTAAAGAAGCTTATCATAGACTAAATTGTTACCACTGGTATAAAGACAGTTTTACAACATGCTTAAACTAATGTTGGTAAGTAATCTGCTCTCAGCATGAATTTCTAGCTAAAAATGAACTTCCTGAAGAATTTGAATCAACTGCTGGAAACGTCTTTACCTATTCCAGCCAATCTCTTGATTTTTATTTTGCAGAAAAGAATAGTCAAAATGCTGAAATTTTGTTCAATTAAACTTGATTAGAAATATTTTGTTTAGAATATAAACTGAAACATTGTGACCTGGTTGAATAAAAGATGAAATTGCAATTGCTTTTAGGACATTGTTTTGTAAAATGTAATTTAGACTTATTCTTCCTTCAGGGATGAGCTCCCAGGGTTATTATCACTCTCCTAGAATGCAAAGTTGTAGTGTGATGTCATTAGAGCTCAGTGAATTTTGTTCCATTTCCAGGGTATAAATTTTGCTTATGCAGAAAAAAAAGACTTCAGGAAGCAAATGGGTGATCTAGCTCTCAACCCCTGCAAAGAATTGTGATAGACCATGTGGGGAGAAAAAGAAAAAGAAGAAGGAAGCTGAATGCTGAGAACTCAATTTTAGAAATTTCTTCATCTTTTATTACAATACCAGAGAAAAAATATTTTTCACTATGTTGCATGTATGCTTTGGGGAGAAGGATGTTAGGAATTTTGTATGTCATGGAAAAAAAACATTAAATTTTTCTGAGCTGAGACAAAAATATTACATGGAACACTGGACTTTTTTATATGACGGTAGTTCCAAATGTCACTCAACTCTAGCTTCATCCACTAGTTTTAATAGGAGAGTAGATAAACATAATAGTGCCATGAAGCTTGAAGTTTATTGGTCAGCAATTCAGTAATGCCAGATCTTAGCTATCCTAGATTTAATTTTGAGCTGTAGGAGGTGTGACAATAATTGACATTTTTAGTTTTTCTACATAATGCAGAAAAATGTTACAGGCAACAGTCTGAGGTTAGTGAACCATTTGTTCCGTACGCTGTTATAGAAAAATATTAACTGAGACTAGCTCCTCCCTAGCACTGGACTAGCTGCTTCTCTAGTCAAGAAGTAAAAGTCGTCCTAGAATACAGTATTCATTACATCTTAGAAAAACAGGTATATTTAGAGGAGATCAAATGTTTGAAAGAAAATTTTGCAAATGGAGAGAGAAGGAACAGGAAAAGCAAAGTAAGAGAATTATGACAAGTGTGAAGTACTTTCATATACAGGGACTGAATTTTTCTTACCTCAAGAATAGGCCTCATTATTTCTGCAGTAGTACCACCTTGTTTTTCGCAAAATTTATAGAATGCCTCGAGATAAGACTGCATGAAAGAAGAGAAATATTTTAAATGCTTTTTAAGACCTGGACCAGGACAGCACATAGTCATGAACCTCATTTTTAAATACTTCCGTTAACTTTGATGATTCCACCCAGGAGTTTAAATTCAAGTATATGCATAATTACTTAACTCAATTGAAAGTTGAAATACTAAAATGCAAATGTCTCATTATTACAATTTAAGTTCAAATGTTTTCAAAAATTGTAATAGGACAAATATTATAAGTGTTCCTTAAAGAAGGAAGTTTTTGAGCACCATTGAGCTTCCCCTGCATAATAAGCAGGCAGCTGAAAGAAACTGCATTTATAGTGTGTGGAGGAGGGGATTTGGGCATATGCCACAGCTGTTGGGCCAGCACTATGAGGATACACAAACTAATCCCTACTGCTCTATCCTAAACCCTGGATTAGGACTGAACAGCAGACGAAGCTTCTGTAATACTGGTCTGCAGAGCTCTCTGGTCCATTAAGGATTCTGACATTTGCACCCACTTCAAAATACCTGTGCAGGAAGGACAGCAGATATCTCAGAGATGCTGTTCCCTTTGCATCTCCATCCCCCAAATTACTGCCTTATGTTATCCAAATGTATTTGCTACAACTTCATACAATCTTGTTAAAAGAAGCTGTCACTAACTATGCAATTAAGTGAATTTTAAGTAGAGACATCTCAAGGGGGATCTACTGCATGGGATTATGCATTAGATTCTGTATAGTGCTGTCTGATAGTAGAGCTGAAACATAATTGATCGCATTGGCAGCTGAAGCAGAGGAGAAAGGATATATTAATAATTTAGAAATGTTTGGAGAATGATCCCCCTGATACTTAGATGAGCAAGAAGACAAAAAAGATAGATTTAATAAGTGCAAATTTAGGGTCACTTACAGAGGATATATGAATCAAATGTGTATGTTATCAAATGGAAAAAGAGTGTCTAGTTTAATAGCATTGTGAAAGAATTAAAATACATGAAAAAATTAAAGTACTCGGGCATAACTAACGTTGTTTTGAGTGAGAGAAGTAGCAGAATATTTAAGAATAAGAAATTGACTTGGGAATTTATAAATGTCATTTGTAAGACAAACAGAAGAAAATTTTTTTTCCCCCTAGTGCAGCCAGATCACTGTAAGAATACTTCCTGCAGTCTGGGGCATCCACTGTGAAAGAAAGATAACAAAGAATTTGGAGAGAATGTGCTAGGAGCCATTAACGTAATGAATATGTATGGTCTTTAAAGAGACCATCTTAGGAGTAGTGACCTGTGTGTTAAAATTTGTAAAGTACTCTGAAAATTCAGGGGACATGTTATACAGCAGTGTGCTGTAGCAATGCTAAAGAGTATTTTAAAGGGAAAAAAATTATAGAAAATCCTTAAGTAAAAATCATGTTAGCTAGACTCAAAGCAATTAGACATTTTCAAATCATATCTTGCTTATATAAATAAAAATAAATGTTAGCCAAAAGCCTGTCTAGGCTCACTTAGGAACTAACAGTTCTGTGGCATTTGGTGGACAACTGAGTTACTAATAAACAAATGGATCTTGCTATTAGCCTGACATCTAAAGCATTTTCATTAATAAGATATTAAATTAGAATTTGGATGCCGACCTAAAATTTGAAAACTCTCCAAACAGTAGAAATGAAAGGAGCTGTATTTGATTCCTGGATGTGAAATCAACCAGATGACCTCAGACAGCTTGTTTTATCTCACCATACTTCTGTTTCCCCATCCATAAAACAGGGTTAATGTTACTGACCTCCTTTTCTGAGACACTTTGATAAACCCCAAATATTATCCTTATGTTGCAAAAACTTGCCTTGTACAGTTTGTTGCGCATTATTTCAATGTTCATTTCATCCAGGTCGTTTTCAGACAAGCAGTCTTGAAAGAAAGCAGCTGAAAGCAGAGTTTATAATATTAAAGTATAAATCTATATGCTGATAATATGCATCTCCTGTCTATTGCTCACCAGTGTGTGGACAAGGATCTGAGATTTCTGTTGTACAAGAGAGAGTGATATAACAGAGAGAAAGAGAAATTCTCTTGATTTCCCCCTTATCCTCCTACTCCCTCCTTTTTAATGAGAATCTGCATTGAGAGGAATCAATCAGTGCAGCAGCCAGAGTCCACATCTCCAGAGAGAATCACATGGGAAATGCTAATGAAAGCCCTAATCTTCTCTGAAGTATATGGTTTGGGTATTAGGGAGATTTTGTAGTGAGGAACACGAAAAATAATTTTTGTATGAAATCACGCAGGTATGCCAGAATTGTTAAGGAGAATCCTCTTTGCTGTTTTCCCTTTTCTTTGAGTATGTCTGTAGCAGGGGAAGGACAACAGGTTGCAACTGGTGAAGGGCACAAGCTTTGACCTTGACCATCTGTGCTTCTGGATCCTCTGCAGAACTGGCTTTTGAGCAGGGAGCCAGTGGATGTAGTTCATTTGTACAGCTGGACTGCTTAAAAATAGTGTATTCATAACCAACAAAAGTGTGCCAATCTCTCACTGTTCCTGAGTTATGCCAGTGGAGCAGAGCAGTGCTGCATGTCAGAGTGTGGTCTCAAGCAGTGGCAATGGAAGATGGTATTTAGGAAGAACATGTGAGCCTGGCCATATTTTGTGGTCTTCTCCCTTGCTGCTCTTCCAGCATCCAGATTTTGGATGGAGAACATCAGAAGGTGTGGCTCTGAGAATTTCCTTTAGTGTCTCTGTGTAGATCCACTGCCTGTGGATTTGTCCCATCATTTGAAAGACCTGATACTACTTCTTGTTTTTAAAAACTTGTTTAGCAAACAAACCCCAAAAAACCAAACCAAACCAAACCAAAACAGACAAACAAAAAACAATCCAGAAATTTACTACCAGCTGTGTAAAAAAAGTAAATTAGTTTACCTGTTTTAAAACTAGTTTTCTGATGGGATTTGGTCTTCTGAAGGATTTGGTAAGCAGTTCGTAGCTCACTGTAGACAAACCACTACCCTCAGGACTCTCTAAACCTTGTCCATATCTCTCATCAGCTTTGTTTGCTCCAAACTGGAGTCCAGCCTTTCTAGTCTGTCCACACACAGCAGCACTGTTCATTTCAGCTGTCCTGCTCTGTACCTTCTCTGATTTCACTGCACAGGGTGCCAGTGCCCAGGCACTGGCTGGGGGTGCTGCCTCTATGAAGGAAAGCCAGGGCTGCCCCATGCTGGACACGGCCAGTTCCAGCTGGGACCCGTGACAGGGCACAGCCAAACCCCTCAGCCAAACCTAAAGGGGGCCTACCCAAAAGCCAAGTTAGGACTTTGTACAAGGGCAGGTAGTGATAGAAAAAGGGATAGTGGCTTCAAACTGAAAGAGGGAAGGTTTACATTAGATATTAGGATTAAATTCTTTACTGTGAGGTTGGTGAGACACTGGAACAGCTTGCTCAGAGAAGTTGCAGGTGCCCCATTCCTAGGCATGTTCAAGGCCAGGTTGGACAGGGCTTTGAGCAATCTGGTCTAGTGAAAGGTGTCCCTCCCCATGGCACGTGGATTGGAACTAGATGATCTTTAAGTCGCTTCAAACCCAAACCATTCTATGATTCTAGGACTCTAAACTCTCCCTGCTCCTTGTGACACTCATTAGCTCCCTGGAGGGATCACCTGGAGTGGTAACAAGAGGGCAGAAAAGAGGTGCCTGGAGTGAAGGAGTGGCAAAGGCTGGAGCAAAGGTGTTTTCCCTAAGTGTCTAAATGTTTCATGCTTTTCTGTTTGTTTCCTATCGTCTGGATCGGTAATTGATTATATCATATATGTGTTAATCAACAGCAAATCATTTTCCCCAAGCTGAGTCTGTTTTCCCTGCAGCAGTGCTTTCTAAGTAATCTCAATCCACAAGCTCTTTTTTTTTTCTCTTTATCCCCACCATTCCATTGTGCTGGGAGTAGGGGGTGAGATAGTGGCTGAACGAGAGTTTGGTTTCTATCTAGGGCCAACCTACCACATCATCTTGATAAGAAGAACCCAAACCCACTCACAGTACTGAAGATGAGGGCACATAACTGTTTCACATATGTTCAAATCCATCCAGTTTCATCTTTTTCTCAGCACCCATCCCAGCAGTGTCTCACAGCTTAGTTTTTGTTTGTGTTGGCTGCCGCAGCACATTGAACATAGCTTTGTCTTAATTTCATAATGTGACATTCCCAGCCTTCACTCTGTTTTGCTTTTAGAATTTGATTCTTCAAAATAGGACTTTTATTTGTGTTTGAGTCATGCCTAAATCTCAAGAGGGGATCTAGGTTCTACCATAATATCTAATATTTATTAGTATCTGTCTGCTCTATCCTTAGTGAGGATACATTTTCTAATTATAGATGCTCTAAATCAGTGACTATTTTGTGTATAAAATATATACTTTACACTTCTTCAGTAGCATATTTTCTTTGTGTCTGCTACCCAAAGCTGATATAGAAACTGTTAATAAGTGTTGCTAGAATATGTACTGAACATCACTTCAGAAGTGCTTGATCCATACTTCATGTTTTATGTTATCAAAACACTGCATATCCAGTGGGAAACATGCTATTCATAAGAATACAGGATGAGTAGTTTCAAGAAGAAAATAAGAAACAATTTAGTGTTTCTACCTAATGGTGTATCAACCAAAATTGCGTTGAAGAGCTCAGTGGGATTTGAGGCAATGCTGACTGCTTCCATCTGCTCAAAGCTCCCCAGTGGATGGCACTTGGGAACAAGTTCAGCTATGGGTCGCTGATGTAACGTGCCAGTTATTAAAAGAATAACGTTGTCAATCATGTAGCTGTATCTGTATTTGAAAGGAAAAATAAATTTCAATTTAGAATGAATTTTCATTTTAAAAAATACAAACCTAAGCTTTTTGAAAATCAGCAATTAAACTAAAGTATTATTAGTATGCATGTTCACTCTGTATCAGTATCTATTAAAAGTCTACAGAAATTTTTAAATAGCCAGTAGGTAACAACACTAGTTTGAAACCACACAACTGGTTTGGAAAAGAAACATTTTTAAATAACTAAAATATGGACATAATAAGCATAAGAGCTGAGAAGCGTAGATATGCTACAACAAGTGACTATGAGTGGTATCAATAAGTAAATGACCTGAGCTAGCAGCTTCTCACGTTTGGGATTTTGTTATTTCACATAGAGCATCTGGACAGAAAAGTGCATGAGAAATTCAGCATTGGGCTGCAGAGTTCACGCAGATGATCCAGTCTTAGGACTTTGTTCTCACTCAGCTTTAAACATCATCCCATGAGGAAACTAAGAACAGGTTCTCACAGATTTCTTCTTATTGCTAAAAGTTTTCTTTTCAGAAGTTTTGTATCAGTTTCTTACTAGTTTTACCTGTCAAAGAGACTGATAAGGGTTTTGTCAGTGACTTGGAAGTGGGACTTCTATTCTCATGGGATGCTTATAACAAAGATGCCAGTGTTCATCTTGCATTGTTAATTGAGTGCACAGCTAGAGACATGCAGGGATTGATATAATCTCATACAAAAACTGTGAGTGGGGCTTGAAGATCTTGTGACATGTAGTTCAGTAATTTCAAAATTGTGCTAAATATCTTAAACTAGTGTCTCCACTATTAAAAGAACAACAGTGTGCAAAGGTTGTGCATACACACGTACACATTCATGCCAATCAGTGTGAGCAAAGACCTGTCATAATTTTCGTATTTTCACTTTTATTTCCCTGAAGCAAAATGTAAACATTTTATGCAATAGGTCACAGGTATCCTAGGTCAGTCTTTAAGATCCTGATTATACATTAGCCTAAAACTGTTCACCTACACATGACCAAAATAAAAATTAATAATGGTACTTCAATTTGTTGTTATGAAAGTAAGCTGAACACTCTATTGTTCTGGTTAAAATGTTAAAAAGAAAAGGTCAAGGAGAGTAAACAGGTAAATTATCCTGCTGGCATATTGCTAATTCATTTTGTTATACTATTATAAAGCAAATCCCTGTTCTTAAAGCTGTTTAAGCCATTCACTTACAAGTTTTGTCTGTTTATGATGGTATTGAGATCAGAGCTTTCTCTTCATCTGACGTCAAACAGAAATTGAACTTTAAAAAACACTGCTTGGATCTAAGAATCTTGCAATATGAAGCATAAAGTTCTTCTGTTTTGAATGTTCCAATAGCATAAAAAGTATGGCAGGTGTAGGATGTGTTATCTTTCCCCCTTTTAAAAGAAGTCTGGAACTTGCCACGTGCCTAGGAATTAAATCATTGCCCTGTACATCATGAAATTACTAATCTTGCATCAGTCATCTCCCGGACTTCAGTTTTGCAAGTTCACAGACTTAAATTATGTTTGAAAATTATAACCATTTTTCTAATTCTCTGCCACTTCTCCTGCCACTCTGCACATAAAATATCTGCTTTGATTCTTTAAAATATCCAGTTGCAAAGACAACAGCCCTTCATACATATATAGTTTCAAAACTTATATTAACAAATAAAGCATGTAAAAGTTGCAGTAGCAAAGTAATTTTGCTGGTTTTGAGACCTAATAGAAATTCCAATGTGATGCTATGCTGGTTTTGGCAGGGGTAGAATTAATTTTCTTCGCACTGGCTAGTGTGGGGCTATGTTTTGGATTTGTGCTGAACACAGAGTAGATAATATAGAGATGTTTTTGTTAGTTCTGAGTAGTTCTTACACAGAGCCTTTTCTACTTTTCATACTGCCATGCTGGCAAGAAAGTTGGGAGTTCATGAGAAGTTGGGACGAGACACAAGCCAGGACAGGTGACCCAAACTGACCAAAGGGATATTACATACCATATGACATCATGCTCAGTGGGGGAAAGAAAGAGGAAGGAAGTTTGGAGTGATGGCATTTGTCTTCTCAAGTAACCATTGTGCATTACAGAGATGGCTGAACATGTACCTGCCAATGGGTAGCAGTGAATTCATTCCTTGTTTGGCTTTGCTTGTGTGTGTGGCATTTTTTTCCCTATTAAACTGTCTTTATCTCAACTCGTGAGTTTTCTAGCTTTTACCCTGCTGACTCTCTCCACAATCCTGCTGGTGAGGGAGTGAGTGAACAGCTGTGTGGGGCTTGGCATCTGCGTGGGGTTAAACCACAACAAATGCATTTACACTATTTTAACTTGTAACTGGATTTTTTTTTGTTTTGGTTCTGGTTTTTTTATGTATGGTAAACTATGTGGTAATATTACTTACGTGATAAAATTGAGAAAAGTGGCAAGTGGTTCAAAAGCATGGTTTCTAAAGTAATGAAATTCTGTAAGTAGTTTTGCTTTCAGTTTATCATCAATGGTGGAAATAGTGAGAGGGCCAGTTTCATTAGCCAAGAAGTTGCCATAGTCTGTAGTCTGTAGATGTAACTTCAGATCTGGAATTAGATGCAGGGAAGATCATGAGATTAAACTCTCATTACATTTTCTACAAACCAAATAAAAGAAAATCAAATGTTAATTTCTAACATATTTTCATATTAAGTGTCTGATCATTATCTATCAAAAAGGGGTTTTGCATAGATTTAATATAGTTTAAATGCAAAATTAATGCACATTTATACTGCCTTCTACCAGTAAGACTTACTGCATGCTACAGGAAAGAACAAATAATTTATGCCTTTGTCAGAAATGTCACCAGCAGTTTTCATTTTCAGCCATACCACACAGAGTATTGCTACTACTTTTTCTAGTCCCTTCCCCATCAGGTTTGGTCAGTGTTTTGATTTCATTGATTTGCACCATTGTAATGCATCAGTTGTTTGGTCTTCTGCACTCCTATGGACTGTTATGCATCATCAGGAATCATCCTTTAACTTTGTTAAGATCTTGAATTTTTGTATGAAACATTTAAATTTCAGGTAAGATTATAATCTATCATCAGGCTGCCTGAAGAAGAGGAGAGAACATGTCTTGCCTGTCTCGCATTCATCTGCAATGAAGCTCTTGAAAGGGCAGGGTTACAATCTCAGCATTTCTGGTTTGGCTTTGTCTGATTTATGGGTGCAATTAGAAGATCCAAAGAAGCTGTTCCAGAAACTTGGATTATTATGACATACACTGTCTAAGCTCTTAACCATGGTGACTGAGGAAAATGAGTTGTTTAGACCACAAACTTAAAAGAGGCTGTCATGATATCAGTGAATTCATTTGACAAATTTTCTCTGCTAGCCATTTTTACCATGAGGCAAAAGTAAGAATTTGAGTAAGTTCTTAGTGTTCAAAACACATTAACATTTCTTTTTAGAAAAGCTCCTGTTCCAATGTGTAATTATGTTCAAATGCTACTGTAAATTATAGATTGAGATACTGTAATATGATTTGGACATTCATAATAATTAGATTTCCATATAAAATCTGAAGTGATAGTTATGGAAAAGGATAGCAACACTCCCACTGACTGAAGTAAGGGTGTACCTGCAAGGGAAGTCAATTTAGAGTTAGCAAGGTATGCATTTACCAGTTCAGTAGATAATTTTTCCTGTTTCCCAGTATGAATACTTTCTTAGTATGCAATAAGGTTGCCTACAGTAAGACTTAAAGCAAAAGAACAAGTACCTTTTGAAGTCAAACTCCTGTGTCTAGCACTCTAGCTTCCTAAGCTAAACCTGAGTTTTCTATGCAAGTTGGCTGCCACTCAAGGTTGCTCAGAACCCTGTCCAAACCAGCCATGAACATTTCCATCCTCTCTGGACAACGTGTTCCAGTGTTTCACACTGTCATTGTGAAAGATTTCTTCTTTATATCTAGCCTGAATCTATTCTCCTTTAGTTTAAAAGCATTACCCCTTGTCCTATTGCAACAGGCCCTACTAAAAAGATTGCCTCTATCTTTCTTGCAAGCTCCCTTTAGGTACTGAAAGTCTGCAATGAAGTCTGCCCAGAGCCTTCTCCAGCTCAACAATCCCAGCTCTCTCAGCCTTTCCTCACAGGAGAGATGCTCCAGCCCTCTGATCATCTTCAAGACCCTCTTCTGGACTTGCTCCAATAGGTTGATGTTCTTCCTATGCTGGGGACTCCAGAGCTGGATTCAGTACTCCAGGTAGGGTTTCACGAGGGTAAAGTAAAGGGGAAGAATCAACTCCCTTGACCTCCTGGCCATGCTGCTTTTGATGCAGCCCAGAATAAGGTTGTTTTTCTGGACTGCAAGCACACATTGTTATCTCAGGTCCAGCTTTTCATCCAGCAGTAGCCCCAGCTCCTTTTCCACAGGTCTGCTCTCAACTCCTTCCTGCTGCAGCCTGTGTTGATACCAGGGATTGCTCTGACCCAGGTGTAGCACCCTACACTTGGCCTTGTTGAACCTTGTGAGATTCCCATGGGCCCAGTTCTTGAGCTTTTGTAGGTCTCTCTGAATGACATCCCATCCCTCAAGTGTGTCAACCACACCACTCAGCTTGGTGTCATTTGCAAATTTGATGATGGTGCACTCTATCCCACTGTCTATGTCATTCATGAAGGTGTTAAACAGTACTGGTCCCAGGAGGGATCCCTGAGAGGCACAACTTGTCATTGAGCTCCATGGGGATGTTAAGCCACTGACCACTATTTTCTGGATGTGACCATTCAGCCAGTTGCTCATCCACTGAATAATCTATCCATGAAATCCATATCAAATCACATCAACGGAGTCTTGGATAGGACAGCCTTACTCAGCTAGTGCTCTGGAACTGTTAGCATTTCTCTAGATCTTCCTGCAATAGACTGAATTTATGCTACCGGTGTAAACTAATTACTTGTTAAAATGATACAGATGATCACAAAAGTGTTTACAAAAGAAAGCAGAGGTAATTGATCTCTCAATGGTCAGAGCCAGATTCTTGGAAATAGTCATGGTTTCAGTACAGGCTTCCATGTAGAATAAAGAGAATTCAAATATGAAAAAACCCCAGAAATCCACTTAATTAAACAAAGAAAGGTAAGCAAGATTAAGAGATAAAAATGCAGTTACACCCAGAAATGAGTCTAAATATGGAAGTTGAAAATTTTTACAAATCACTAATATTTTGATTTCAAATTTACATTTCCTGTGAAAACTTCATTTTTGCTTTCTCTTTTTTGTTGCAAAGAATATGAAAATACTTGGCATATGGTGTGATTAGATAATACTACTTTATTACATGCAGAGAGATGAATTCCAACTTTCCTCAATTCCTTTTCAGATGAAACACAGATATCTTCCTTTAGTCTCAGTCTGTAAATGCCTTTCAAACACAGTGGATTTCAGGTGTTTACTACCTAAAGCAGGCTGCAAACCCCAAATATCAACCACTGACCGTTCTGAGGTGTGCTTAACATATCATGAGATGAACAGAAACAAAACCTGCTGATTGAGAGTAGTTTGACAGGACTTTGTCACCTCATAAACCATGGTGGCTTCATAAACCATGCTCTAATATAAAGCAATTAAAGTATTAGCTATAAGACAATAAATAACCTTATCCAGCTCTAAAAAGCTGTGGAGGAAATGTTAGACCCAGGAATACTGGATTAGTAACCCTCAGTTCCACAGACTGCTTGATAGAAGTATTTCTTCTAGATGAATTAATAAATGCCAACATGTACACTGTATGTAAGAAACAACATTGAACTCTATCTCTTGGCCTTGGCCAAAACAATTGAGGAAACAGTCACCCACAAGTTCCAATATCATATAGTATCAGTCAGGAATGTCATAATCAGAATTCACATCAGGGCAGAGTTCAGTGCAGCTCAGAGGCTGCACTGCTGGTCTTAAATCAGTGTCTTCTCTTCCCTGTTAGCATAAATAAGACCTGGGGACTAACACAGTCAGACACTTGTACTAGTAGCATGACCTGGTGACCTGACAGTAGTAGATGGCTGAGCACTAAGCACTACAAGGGCCTTGGACATTTCTGTTCACCAAAACCTTTTAGTGATGGTAGCTGCTCCTTTTCTTGGGGCCTCTTGGAGACCTACACAAGACTCTGGGCTTTTCATCATGTCCACAAGATCCCTAGGAAAGAAAATTCCTGTATTTCAGGTGTCAGTATGATTGCCACCCATCTGCATTGTGTATTTCTTCACACAATTATATGCAGGAAAATAGCATGTAGTAAAAGTGTGATTCCAAATAATGTGATTTTAAGTCACATAATTTTACTGACAATTGAACAGCAACCAAACACAATTAGCAGTATGTCTTAAGGGAATTAGTGTGAAGAGAGAGACTAGTTTAAGATGAATGCAGTCAAGACAGGAATGATCCTGATCAGAGAGAAGTATTGTGGGAACTTGTACAAAGTGTTAACCTGGTCTCTTGGCATTAAGCCAGCGTAAACTTGACTGACTCCTCACTTTGATAGCCAACTTGATGTGGTTTTCTTTCAGTTACATTGTTATTTCAGCCACTGCATGCTGGTGGGTCCTGACTCTGGCAAGTGAAGTGAACTTATTTCAGTGATGTTGTTGGGAGCAGAGCTGGGATGCTTCTCCTGCTATGACCTAGACTCCGTTCTACAGAACAGTAAGCTTTCCATCACACAGGGAAGCAAGGGAAGAATAAAGCACTGAATTTTACACTCCTCTCCATATTATACTTCAAAAACTGTCATTGAGGTTGCTCTGGAAATCCCATTCCCTAGAAGCAGATGAAGACATACAGCCAAACTAGTAGCATGCTGTGTTGCAGAGGTTTCAGCCCACAAGGTAGATCCATGGAAATTATGGTAATTCATATAAGCCCAAAAGGATGGGGCTAAATTAAGCTGAAGGCCTCTTGTCTTCTCTGTATGGCCCTGAATTAAGAGGATGAAGTGGTATCATAAGTCAGTTAGCAGCCTCCTGGTTTTCTCTCTGTCTCACTCTTATAATTGCTCTGTCATTATCAAGGAGATGTACAGTATTAATCTACAGTTTTTCTTGTGGTTCTTTGGTAATGACATTATGGTTTCCTCTCTAGAGATATCAAACCCTCTTTGAAATTAAAAGATCTTTTTTATTTTCTTTATGGATTACTTTGAGTGGTTTTGAATTTGTTTCTGCTTGTTTGTTTTAGCATATTTATAGCATTTTTAACTTAGGCCATTTTTTTGTGGTCTGGTTCTATACCACAGAATGAAGAATGGGGTAAATTTAATACCTTTTAATTTGAAGACATGAATTGAAATTGCTATTGGACATACACCATAAGTCCAACAACAAATCCACTTGCTGCATCTTTTAAATTGAAACAAAAGACAATGTATGAAATTTACTTTAGAGGTTAGGGGTCTGTGGTTTTAGTGTACTGTGCACTCATAGTGCGAGTTCAATATTATTACTTCCTATATGTGCAGAGATATTTGTGTTTAGCCTCCTGTACAAATCCAATATTTCTCATATTTTCACTTTAAATAATATATTTGGTAGGTAACTGTGGTAGTCAGCTGTCTAACGTAAGTAGAAAATGTTACAATGGAGAAAAAAAAAGTGCCTGAATAGAGAAAAAAGGGAAGTGGTAGTGGGTAGTGGAGATGTGCTTATAGGAGGGTTGATGAAGGCTGCAGCTTCTGTTGCTGAAATAATTTGCATTCTAAAATTGAATGAACACTAGAAAAAATAGGGTTCAAAAATTAAAAAAAAGTTCTTTCTGTTATAAATCTTTATTAGAAAAGGATTTTATCTCTCTGTTGTGATCTGTCCATCTTCTGCATTCTCTGAATAATAGTGTAGGTTTATATAACTCATAAATGTTTGAAAACTACTTCCTGGTGGTAAATAACTTTCTTGCAGCATGACAAAATTTAGATAGCTTTTCTTAACTATTCTCAAATTAACATGAGCAAGAATTCTTCTGTGGGGGGTGTAGGTAATCCTTTTTTCTTGTACAATTTTAAACCTGCAAATTTTCTTCTTATTCAGAATTCACCAGGAATTCATGGAGCATTAGATGATATCATTTATTGAGCTCCTCTGCAGGAGGAAGTGAAGTGGAAACAAGGTTTAATAATTATACCATTCTGTCCTTTGTGTCTTTTATAGGTGTTTGAAGCTGTGTTAGCTTTTTCTGAAGTCTGTGTTCTCATGGAGCAGGACTTTTAGATTTAAACAGCTGAATACAATATCAAGAGTGTCTGTAGAGACTTTAAGTTGCATTGATCACAACTGTTGGTACAAATAGGGTACCGAAACTGTTGATTTTGTCCAGCTGATACAAGGAATAGATATCAGTTCTCAGAGTGAATGTATAAATGTGTTCTGTGTGTCTAAACCACCATTATATGGAGAGCTGATACAGCTCTCCAGCTTATCAGCTGAAGTAGGTATGTGCACTTGGTCAGTTGAATAGTCTCTAGATCCCATTGACTGTAGTGACAATCTCTTCTTTAACCTTGACAGGAACTTTATCCTGCTGACAGATAAATATCTGTGCATTTTTTTAAATGTAGCTGTTTTAATCTGCAAGATCAATGCCAATCAATCTTCCCAGTCTTATGTTGTTTTTTATAGTAATAAGTTGGACACCCTCAGAACTCTGTTTGATATAGGAGTCATTTGGTCCTTCATATTTTTTCTTCCCCCAAAACTATTACTGCATGCTCAAATCAACCAAAGCTTGAAACAGAGTGAGCTTATTCATTCTCCTTCTTCCTTTTTCAAATAGATCTAATACACTTCATGTTATGGAAATTAAGTGGACAATTATAGCTTTAGTTTTGGAGCCCAGGAGATAAACTTTATGTTCCTTTGGGAAGGTGATTTTTTTTCTGTTGCATTTTTTCCTGCCAAGTGTCTAGAGGTATGTCATATGATTCTTTGTACAAGCCTGTCTTCATCAGGCTGTGACCAGTCTTGGCCACAGAAAGCTGTTTTGTAAACTACTGTGTTCTCTTTATTACTGTGGCAAAGTCACCTTGACAAGAGTTTTTTTTTT
>NW_008671937.1:0-1329 GCF_000695815.1 Acanthisitta chloris | reverse complement strand
GTAAGTCACATTCCTTCTAGAAACAATAATGGTTTTGCGTTATGAATGCTTTCTTGTTGAAAGTGTCCCCTTCAAATAAGTATCATATGATTTGTATGCTAACAAGTTGCACATCTGTTCATTGTAGCTTCAGTTGGATTAATGGAATGTAAGACACTGTGCAATACTTTATCCTTTTCTCTTAACTGCTGATTTGTGAAAGTTGAACAATTTAACCATGAATACCTTAAAATAGACTATGTATTGGGTGTGATATAAATAATATGATAGGACAGTTTGAGGTGGGACAGAGTCTCCTTAGCCGCCGGTACGGTGCTGTGTTTTGAATTTAGTATAACATTGATAATACACCAAAGTTTTGGTTGTTGTTAAGTAGTCCTCACCCTAAGTCAAGGATGTTAAGGTTTCCCATGCTCTGCCAGTGAGCAGGTGCACAAGAAGCCAGGAGAGAACATGGCCAAGACAACTGACCTGAACTGGCCAAAGGGATATTCCATACCATAGATTAGCACGTTCAGTATATAAACTGGGGGAAGTTAGCCAGGACCCACACATTGCTGCTTGGGTACTGGCTGAGCATCAGTCAGCAGGTGGTGAACAAAGGTGTTGTGTGTCATTTGTGTTTCTTGGGGTTTTTTTCCCTCTCTTTCCATTACAGTTACTATCATAATTGTTATCAGTATTAATGTTACATTTTATTTTGTTTCAGTTATTAAACTCTTCTTATTCTAACCCATGAGGCTGACCTTTTTAATAATTCCCTGCCCCTCTGGAATGAGGGAGAGGAGAGAGGAGTGACTGAGCAGCTGCATGGTACTTAGGTGCTGGCTGGGGTGAAGACATGACAGACAAGCAGTTTGCCAAAAAAGTAGCATGGTAATTAGTTGCTGGCTGGGGTGAAGACACGACAGAGAAGCAGCTTGCCAAAAAAGTCATCTATGCTGGCCTTCCAAGTTGCAGTTAAAGTCTTGGGGCCCCATTTAAAAAATGCTGAAACAGGTTGATTTACTATGACAGTGTCACATATACATCCTAAGTAACATGGAGTGTCGTAGGAAAGATCCACATCCAGATGTTTCTTGCCTCTTACAGCACTATCTGCCTTGAAATGCCACACAAATGTTTTCCATTCCGATGGACAGTGACTCCCCTTCTCTGCTGTGATAGGTTACTTAGCACATATGCTCTGTCATGGTCTGCTGGCGTTGAAGGTTCAATACTTAACCTGTAAGGACAGAAGACTGTTTTCTGCTGGATCCCTTTACTTCAGCCTGCCTGTCATGTGGGCAGTTAGGTCTTGCGAAAACATTGCTCTGAGTGTGGGACTGC
>NW_008671936.1:5976-37755 GCF_000695815.1 Acanthisitta chloris | reverse complement strand
TTTAAAAATTATGAGCTTAATTTCTTTTATTTTAATACATATTCTGCTGGGTAAGTGCTCTCCAGTGAATGCCCATATTTTGTGAAAAACTGTGAACAACTCTTTAATGAATGAATGTGCATGAATGTTCCTAAATAAGTGTCACAACTTAATCTGCCTAATTTGTAAGATGGAGATGGTATTTACAAAAAATATAATCTAAAGCATCTATAACTCTTCATCTCCATTCTGCAAAACAGTAACAGAAAACAAGCTGATGACCCAATTCTTCCTGGCGAGCAGTATTGTGTCAGAAGTGAATCTGGCCAAAACAGAAATCTGGGTCTCTGGTGTGAAATGAATGTGAGTGTTTACTGATGAAACTTTTGCCAGGTTTGATATGAACAGGAAAAACTGAATGCAGCAAGGAATGGGTAAGAGTTATGCAAGCCACAACGCTCTCCACCTCTGTCTCTCTATGCGTGTGCCCACATGCTTATATGTGAAAATAACCATGAAGCTTTGGTCTTAGACCTCCTGACAGCATGATGTTTTGATCCTGATATTGCCCAACTAAGTAACTACATATAGAACAGTAACATAGCTCTCATATTCTTTCTTTTGAGACAGAAAAGACTGACTAAAGATACAGATGGTCTGTTTAAGTCCTAAGCTGCGTTGCAGAATGCTTTATTGACCATTGTGATTTTCATGTTTTGTTTTTTTTCACAGTGTATAGCATACTTATTGTTTAAACTTCTACTAGGATTCCTGATAATTGCAAATTGTGGTACAGATCCTATGCTAACGGACATTTGGAAAAACTAACATAAGCAAGTTAAATATGTGAACTCAAACCATATTACATGCCTGTGTGGACACTTGATCTGGTAATTAAAATGTCCTCCTAAAAGTTTAGCATAAGCAACTTCCAAAATGTGCTGGTTTGAGCTGAAGTAGAGTTAACTTTCTTCACAGAGGCTAGTATGGGGCTATGTTTGGGTTTTGTGCAGAACACAGAGTTGATAATGCAGAGATGTTTTTGTTATTGCTGAGCAGAACTTACACAGAGTCAAGGCCTTTGCTGCTTTCTGTACTGCCACGCTAGCAAGGAAGTTGGGGATGCATGGGAGATTGGGAGGAGACACAGCTGGGACAGGTGACCCAAACTGACTAAAGGGATATTCCACACCATGTGACATCATGGGAAGATGGGAGGAAGAAGGAGGAAGGGGGGACATCTGGAGTGATGGCGTCTGTCTTCCCAAGGAACCGTTACGTGTGATGGGCCCTGCTCTCCTGGAGATGGCTAAACACCTTTTGTCTTTGGGAAGCAGTGAATTAATTCCTTGTTTTGCTTTGCTTGTGTGTGCAGCTTTTGCTTTCTCTATTAAACTGTCTTTATCTCAACCCATGAGTTTTTGTAGCTTTTACCCTTCTGATTCGCTCCCCCATCCCGTTGGTGGGGGAGTGAGTGAGAGGCTGCGTGGTTCTTGGCTGCTGGCTGGGGTTAAACCATGGCACATAACAAATGAGAATAAATTGTGCTGAAGCCACCAGTTCATCAGGAGGAGAGCCACAAAGAGAGGTAAGGCAGATCAGCAAGTCCACATAGAAAGACAATTCAGCATAATTTTTACAATGCTTGGAGTTTATAGTGACAACAAATGCAAGTATACTCTCAGCTGATCTCTTTTCCTTTCTATATCCTGAAAATCACATGAAATAAAGGTTAGTATGAAAGTCTTAATCCAACTGATAAATCTTGAATGTTTTTGAAGGTTCTTTTGCTATGCAACTTTCAAGCACTGTGCTCCGTTGTCTACCCCAAGCACTACAGGCAAGAGAAGATGGAATTAAAACTGAATTTTCAGAATATCTGCAGAGTTAACACAGAATGCAAATGCTACTTAACAGAGTTGCTTTGGGTTTTTTTGTGGGGGAGCTTTTTTTCCCCATGTTTGCACAGATAACGAACTCTTCCAGGCTGAGCTCCTTGTGTAATTTAGCAGGATATATGGCTGCTTGCAGTACTGACTTCTCCTGAGGCCCATTACTTCCTGATCTCTGCTATCAGATCAGATTTATGGCACAGATAAAGAGGAATTTGGGTCCATTTAAGGTTTACTGCTTATTGACCATTAAAACTGCTGAAGTGATTTCTAGGAGCAGAGAACATAATATTGGAGATCGGGATTATGCAGGGCCTTTGTATCTCAGGAAGTGTTTATACTTCTTAAGGCCTACCAGCTTTCTGGTTCTCTCTGCTGCAAAGCAAGGACCTTTTCTGGCTCCAGCAGGGCTTTTCTAGTTGAAACACATATGTGAAAACACTACAAATGCATAAAACAGTTTAATAAAACACATTAATCCCAAAGTAAAAGTAGGCTTGATTCCTGCTATCGCTTGCCATCCTGTCATCCTGATAGCCTGGCTTCAAGAAGACATTTCAAACCTGTTTATTCTGTTGCTAAAATATTACTTTCTTATATTTTCAATCACCCCTTTGCTTGAAGTCTGTAGCCGGTGCTATATCCCTGTGCCAGATATCACTGTGGAAATAAAGAGCACAAGACTTTTCAAATGCCAATAACACAAGTAAAGAGGCATGACGATAATCACAGCATCTCAGTTCTTGAGAAAAGTACTGCTTCAAACCCAGTCTTGTCTTTTCCCTCTTTTATGGTAAGGCTATATGTGTACTCCTATACACACTACAATTATGTATGTAAGTGTTTAGAGCTTTTTTTTTTCATCTTTCTACTTCTATTTGGGCATGAATCTTTCCCAAAGCAGCAGGTCCTGTATGTAATTAGAAAGGAACTGAGGTAGAGGGTTGTTCTGCCATCTTGGGAAACAAATAATAGTCTCACATCACAGTTTTTAACCAGTTTCCTTTGAAGCATCAGAGATCCTGCAATGATGCAAATCTAGTTCATCTACTGACCACGAACAATGGGATACTTAATGGAGTATTTCAGCTTTGAAATTGAATCCTTATGATCTAAGAATTGTGAGTTGCACTGTAACCACTCTTTGAACCATTTGATGGATTCGGATGTAATTATCACCTCATAAGTCACAGAGCATGCTATTACTGAGCTGTCATACAACTACAGAAAGTTTGCTCAGGGGTAGAGGTTTTATAAAACTGAGCAAAGCTAAATATTTATTTTCATTTTATTATATATGTTTGTTTTTTTGAATTTGCTTCATCAAACTGTTTAGGGGTTCTAAGGCAGAGTTCAAGTGCACTTGGAAAGGATATTTCTTTGCAGGTTACATGAAAAAGCACTTACAGCAATTGCTCCACTACTTTCTAGAACAGGCAAAAGAAAAGCATGTCATGAGGCACATGATTTTTTGTACATGCAAATGCATCTACATTCTGCAATTATCTTCTCTTGCAACAAACTAAAAACAGGGAAGATATCTCATTAAAGCTGCAGGGATTTTCCACCATTCTTGTGCAGGGAAAAGGCTTGGAAGAAAATGCATATGTAGCAATTGATGTAATTTATGTTCCCTTAAAGAGCTCTTTGCACAACCAGGTTGATACACATCATTCACTGCTAATGAGCTTCAGATGAGGCATGTAGACAGAAATTTCAATACTTATCACTACTGTACTTGTATGTTCATTTTGATAATACACACCTCACCCCAGGGGAGTGTTAACTAAGGTCAAGTTTATTCTTGGATCGATTTACTTCCAAGTTGATGGATAGGTAAGGCATTCCTCCTGTGGGTGCAGTTAGTCTGGCATTGTTCTGCATAGAAAAACACCCTTCCCTATACCGAGGGAACACAGTTTGCTGGTAAAACTGTCTGAATATTAGGAATTTCTGTCAGCCCATCTATGCCAGCCAGAGATCAAACCAATACACTTGTGGCAAAAGTCTGGAGGGGGAAGACAGGGATTAGGAATGGTGCAATGTGGTCCCTGTGCTGAGAGTGATGATTATCTCTCAGTCCCTGGAAAGAGGAATGAAATGTTTATATATTATTTCAAATCATTCCCTGTTCCATTTGCATATCCAGTGCCTCTTCCAAATGACTCTCAGTGTAATAAAATAAATGCATTGTATTTTATCTAACACTGTTCTCAACCACCTCCCTATCTTGTATTCTTTCATCTGTATGACTCATCCTCTTCCCTTTAAAAAAACAAGCATGTCAGGGCATTCAGGATATAGTAGAGAACATGGTGAATTTTTTTTATCTCTTTTGCAGGCATTCTGTTGGATTATTAAGGAAAAAAAATTTTTAAAAAGCAATTGTTGATTAAAAAGGTAAATTCCAGTTGAAGCATTTCCTATTTCTCAAATGGAATAAGAACAGACACTTCTGGAAACTTAAGAAAACTAGATATACAATACCATTATTCATTTTCTAGTGAGATTCCAAATAAATTTGCTGCATTTGTTTGTGAAAATTTGCATTGATGCAATAAACTACCTAGGAACCTCAGTCACAGTTCAGAGCACACTGTGAGGCTAATAGACACAAAACAGAAAAATATTTTGTGACCTAAGGAGCTTACAATCTGAATAGAAAATCAGACAACATACAGATAAAACCAGACAGAGGAGAATACAAGGTAATTAATGATCAGAGTGCTTTGCACTGTCAAAACAGATATAGGGAAACCTGTCTTGTGAGAGGAGAGTGAAAAGAGCTAGGCTTATTTTAACTACCAAAGTTAAGGTTGAGTGGAGTATTCAAAGATGCATTTTGGTGATCACTAAATATCAGGGAAAAAGAAGAACTGATAAAATTTAAGGATAGTTCAAAGTAAAATGCACACAATTTCACCCTAAATGCGGTTAGCTAGAAGATTTGTATCTCTTGGAAGAAGAAAAATGACCTTTCAGCATGTGAAGTGAGAGGAAAGAAATGCAATTGCCTCAAGATGGAGCATGAATATTTAGAGCAGGATAGGGAGGATCCTGGTGTTAGGATGTACAACTTGGCATATGAAACTGGCTCTTCAGCTTTCTTGATATCTGCAAAGAAGACTTGATTGCTGTTTGATGATCCTGTTTGTTTGCACTCCAGTCACATTGCACTTAATTAGTTCAGTGCTTCAGAGTCTTTGACAGTGCAGGAACAAGGAAGAATGTCCCATTTCCCCCCTTCAATGCAAAATATGGTTTCTGGGAAAGATGGGGTTTTATTTCCTTTTCATATGCCAATGATCAGTGAGAAGACCTTGGGATACTTAAGATCATTTTGGCTCATATGCCTTAATCATGTCCTCAAGGCTAAACTGAGTCATTATATTTCAGGATTTGTACTATATTTTCTATTAAGCTATTAATGGATTGGGATTTGGATTTTGGTGGAGTAATTGCCTTCCTCTGTTCTATTTTTATCTAACAAACACCCTGCCTATGGCAAGAACCTCAGGTACTGCATTTCCCCCTGTTTTCCCTGGTCCCTTCCTTTGAGACATGCTAGTTTCTGTCAGTCTTTCTTGTATGAATGCTTCTAGTAATCCACAGATTTCAGTTTATGTTAGTTTTTTTTTGGTTTGTCTTTGATTTTTTTGTCGTTGTTGTTGTGTCTGATCTATGGGATCACGTAGTGTAGAGCTCTCTGGACTCTGCATTGAATGTGAGATACTTGGCTGCCTGCAATTTCAAAGGATTTAGCCTTTGAGGATCTGGAAAAAAAAAAAAGGACAGTGAGGTAACTCTTTGGATGCTTCTTGTTAGCATAGGGGAAGGCAGGGCAGGAGAAGGGCATGAAAATGCTTGTCTGAAATACCTGTACATGAATGCTGCAGGCTGAGTTCCCAGGGGCAGTGTTTTGGTAATTAGAAAGCCTGTATCCTTGTCTTTCCAGGGCATTACCTTCAGTAGTCTGCAAGTACAAGAGAAACAGCCTTTGTGAAGTGGAGGTCTCTGTTGAAGGAGAGGGAATGATTGGGGAAAAGGGTGTGGAGCACTGTATCTTCAAAGAGCATGCCAAGGGGCAGGGCATGAAGCCATCCTTGGAGAGATTTGCTGTGAGAATGAGAATAAAGCAGGCATTGGGAAGATCTGGATTTTTTATCCCAGAGCCCAGAAGACTGAGGGCACCTGTGGCTGTTCACAAAGGGAGTTCAGACCAGAAACTGCCACCGGCACTGGCAGCAAAAAAGGACGATTTTAAAAATCTGTATATGGAAACTGCATGAAGACTCCTTGAAGTGATTTTACTCTCTTTGAAAGGGGTAAAATGAATTTAATAATCACAGGAGGGACAGCTAAATGCTTCTGTGGCAAAATCCGCATGACTCCTCCATTGACTCCTTATGAATCGAAGGATTTATCTGATGGACAGATGAATGCAGATTGAAAGGTGATCAGGAATTCAAGGGCCCAGTAAGCTGAGGCTAGACAGGATGCAAGCTAAGGGCATAAAATCTACTCTGCTCCTGGCATTTTTTTACTCTGTTTTTCAGTCAAAACTTTTAGCACAGTATTGATAAAAGTCACAGGAAAAAATCCCCAACAAACAAAACAAACCAACAATAATTCAAAGCATATAATTCCAAATCCACTAAAACTTTAAGTTTTGGTAAAATGGTGTTTTGTTTTGGAGATGCATATATTTTGTTTAAAAATTTTCAAATATAGCCACCTATTTCGCCTTTAACTTGAGGCAGAGTAACTGCTGAGTCCCAAGGACAGCATTGCTGGCCTGCCACCTAACACAGATAAGGCATTGTCATGCTCTGGCATCCATGTAGGGGTTCCCCAGACCCACCCAGGGATTCAACAGCTGTTTTCCAACAGAAGTTCTTCCAAACAAAGCAACCTGGCTGAATACAGCACTACTTTTGGATAAGGTTTTACCTCATTGGAACATTCCCATCTAGATCTTATTCCAGCACTGAATCAGATTAGCAGGCTGCTGTCCAATGCAGACTTAATCAAATTCCCAAAAGCAGTTAGGAAATAACCTGCTGAAAGTTTCCTCTCAAGCAGGAAATGAAATGTAGGTCTCTTGGTGGAATCACTACCTTTTGTTTCGATTTTATATTATTGTAGTGTTATCTAACTGCTGAAGTTTTCATTTTCCAAATAAAAGTCCATCTCTTATGTGAATTCTGCTGAGTTCTTTGCCTCAGATAAACCTCATGACACTAAGTGAAAGAGATTAGCTGTGAATAAAGGAGGTTACATGCAAGTGCTACCTTTTATCTGCCTTAAATCATTGCCTTTTAAGTTCCTTCCTCTTCTGGTAAGAGAAATAGAAAATATGTTGACTTTGTGTTTGCTATTCATTGCTTGATATTATCTCCCAGATAACAAATAAAATTGTTGCTATACCTAACTTTAGATTCTGATACCTGGATATGAATCCATTATTTGTGTGAGAGTGAAGACATTTATTTTATGGTTTTTTTAAAGCACGTTTAAAAACATGTCTAATGGAAAGTGAAAGGAAGATGCACAAGACTATGGTATGGTCACAGTATAATTCTGTCCTGAAACAATATTTTTCCTGTAAGTTCTGGTGACAAATACAAGATTTCTGTGAATGATAAGCATTCAGAACTGGAGACTGCAAGATGAAGAATGAATAATAGGTAATTACAAGAATTGTGACAGCCATTAGAAATCACATATTCATGAGGATAAAACAGCTGATTCCTTTGCTGATCTTTAACCATAACTAAAAAGCATGAGAGCCAGGCATCTGGCTAATGTAGGGTATCCAAAGGGTAAGATTAATCCTCTGTAATAGTAGAAGAGATTCATTTTTGTTTGTTTTTCCAGTGACTGTACATGATCACCATGGCATAATAGTATTGAATCATGCCATTACTAAGCACTTCTCAAACCCCCACAATTCTTGAACTTCTGTTCATTTGTATTTGACAACTGTGATATTTCCCTCTCTTGAGTTACAGAGGGAAAGTGTTTTTTATCAGAGACCAACAATTATTGTTTATGACCTTCGATTTTAATTTCAAAACCAGACCTACATTTTGGAAACTTTATGAGTGTACAAATAAACCTTGCATAAATTTTCCATACTTGGAATCTGAACCCTTTTTTAGCAGTAGCTGCTGCTTGATCTGACATATATATATAAAACCTTAAGCTTTTAGCTTCACACTGAGAATATAACCAAGCAACTTACTAGCTTTCAAGCTATCATTATTACAGCCTTGATTGTCTCCACATCGCTTGGTTAAGGAAAGGAGTATTTTGAAACTTCTTGAAAGTCACTCTTGGGATTTATTCCATCCCTTCTTCACCAAGGAGCTGAGTATTGACTCAATGATATGGTTTAATACTGTACAGTCATGCACTGGATTGCAAAACATTTCACTTACATGAAATTAAGCCAAATTAGAAAAAAGCAGATCACATAGCATCTGTAAGCACAGCCTTGATAGAAAAGAGTCCCTCTGTCCCAAAACTAGCAATATTGCTGCAAACATGTGGCTACACTCAGTGCTTTGGGAGAATCAAGGTCCCACCACAGACCTCCTATATAATTTGGGAAAGTCACTTTTTAATCTCTCTCTGCCTCAATTGCCCATCTTTAAGAGATGGACCACAATACTTTGATTGCCCTTCCTGTGAGGCTGTTTGTGAGGCTATTTGTGGTACAGACTGTCTCTAGCTGATAGCACAGTACTTAGTACAGTGGAGCTATGACCCAAACATGTTTCCCTAGGGACTTCTGCAATAAGTGTGGCATATATTTGCATTTGTCATGGCAGAGTATATTTTTTTAACCAGACAGACAGAATCTGGAGCTTTAGAGATCCATAGTAATGCTGCTATAGACATTTTCTCTCATCAATTCTGTACAGAACAGACTGACCACTGTTTGCAAGTTTATTTCACTCTGTTGCCTTTTTGCAGGAGTTAAAGGGTTCTCTCAGTCTGAAGGCACCTTGAGGAGGGAAAGGCCAGAGGCTAACAATAAGGTCTTGAGGTCCTTGCTGTGACCAGCAGAGACCTTCTGATGGAATAATTTTATTGAACTTCATGTGTTTGTAGTGTTGACATTTACTTCAGAGATAGTTTCCTTGAATCCTTTTATAGCCATTGCAGACAAACAGCCACTTCCAAGATGGGATTCATTTGCCCAGTTAAAGTTACTATTTTAGGGTAAGATAAATCATCCCCTCCAGTTTTCTGTTTCTTTTCAATGACTACAATGACAAGCAATTACCTCATGTTCAGATTTCTACTCTGTAGGTCTGGACTTCATATAGCATCCATGGACATCACCATACCTTCCCAACAAAGTCAGTAGCACTCTCTCCATTTTATTTTTTCTTAGTGGTGAAACTGAGGAGAAGTGATATGACCACAGTGTGCAAGGCCACCAAGTAGACCTGTATTGACCCAGTGCTTGCTACACTGAGTAACAGGACTGACCCAGAACTGCTGTTTTGTAAATCTTGACACCACTTTTTTGAGGCACTCTATGTTTGAAACTGCTGAATGCTGAAGATCTTAGATAAAGCTACCCTAAACTAGAAGCACAAGTTAACACCTCATAGTTAATGCTTTATCGTTAGTACAATGAGTTAAAAATTTTAAGAAAAATAAGTCATCACAATAACACTTAAAATAGCACCACAATAACAGCTACAAATACCACCTGAACTGTTCTTTCCTTAGACATGTAGAACTTGCTGTTGGGTAAGAGCTCTTCTGAGTGATTTCTAAATCAAGTTAAAAACCTGCTACTTCTGATAATTCTCATGGATTCAACTTGAATTGCCAGGGGATAAAGAGAAGGATTGGTTAAGACGGTGTAATGTGGTATGTGTAAAATAAATCTAAGTGGAATAACTGTTAATAACTAATCACCTAGCTTGTCTGCAGCATGCTATCTAGCTGCTGAATAATCATCTACTTAAAGCACAGTGTCAATTCCTCGGGACAAGTCAGAGCAGAGCAGCCGTTGATAAAGGAATTTTCATGTGGTTTCTCTGAATTGAAATTGTGACTAGTTTCATCATTTGGTGAAATCTCTTTAGGGGAGGAGATAAAACATGCATAATCTTTGCCACATACTACACAGCTGTATCAGAGCATGCTTATAAACTCTTTTTGTGGAGACTTGCTAATGACAAGTACCAGCATTGTGCAAGGCTCAGGTGATGTAAGATCCACTTCTAGGCATTTGCTCTCTTGGCAGATTACTGGGGGCCAAATACTGAACCCTATTGCTGTTTCTGCAGAAGCTCCTCTGGTGTGGATGCTGCTGGCCATGATTCTGCAGCTCTCTGTTGTGGTATTGTGATTTGCACCCTGAGCTCAGGAAAGGCCTTTGAAAACACGGAGGTGTCTTCAGGAAACACAGCAGCTGTAACCCTTTTAGAGACAGTTACTTCCCTCCAAGATCCCTGCCTTGCTCCTGCTGCTTCACACCACTATGCTTCTCCTTCCCAGCACATCCTAAATTCTTGGTTTTTTCCTACACTTTTGTCATATTACTTTCCTTCCAGCAACCCCTCTTACTCTTTCAGCTTTGTGATCATTACTTTAAAGCATTCCTGGACTAAGTCTAATATGTATAGATAGTCCTCTGAAGGTAATATAACAAGTCAATGTAGGGATCTAGAGTGGAGGCAGATTGAATTTTTTTCCAACTGTCTTTCATCTCTTCATATTGACTCAACTTCTGTATGCCAAACTAATTGCCCATAATAAATTCAAAACATGTCGTCTGGAATCAAATACATACAACAAAGGATTAAATCACAAAAGATGTTTGGCACTGGGATGGCCAAGAGAAAAGAGAGTTGCTCTGAGAGCTATAATGTAAACTCAGATCATTAGATAGAGGAGAAGAAACAGGAGCTCTTATATAACCAAACTGAAATTTTAAATTTGAACTGACAATCAAACATCAGGCATATATCTATAGGAAACTGCCTGTTTATTGGCCTTTTGGCTAAGATCAAGTGTAGTGTAGTGTAGAAACTAGGCACTGTTGGTATCACAGAACCACTTGTTTACATCTTTAGCAAGGAAAGGAATGAAGAAGAGAAGAGAAGAGAAGAGAAGAGAAGAGAAGAGAAGAGAAGAGAAGAGAAAATTTGGGAAATGAGGCAGAATAGTATCAAAAGACAATCTGGATGCTTCATGCCTATTATTTAAATGAACTTCACTTTTTGTCTAAATCCATTGATGAAACATACTATATAAATCAGGGAAGAACATCTCTTTCTATAGCTGTTTAGAAAGCTAGTTTCTAATTATGTAATTAAATATGAGATTTTTCATTGAAAAAGCAACACGTTCGAATAGGGAAGGGGGAGGGAGCAGAAACTGATGCACAGAAAGTTCCATCTGAATATGAGGAAGAACTTCTTTACTGTGTGGTTGGCTGAGCGCTGGAACAGATTGCCAGGGAGGCTGCGGAGTCTTCCTCACTGAAGATATTCAAGAACTGTCTGAATGCAATCCTCCTCTTCCCAGGCTCATCTTTACTCCCAAATCTTCTACCTCCTCCTCCTCGTGGTGCAGGGCGATGGGGAATAAGTGTTGCAGTCAATTACTAACACTTAGTCTTTGCTGTGCCTTCCTCAGCACACTACTGCTCTACTTCAGTGTGAGGAAAACCTGCTCCAGCCCAGTCTCCTTTCCATGGGCCACAGGTCCTGCCAGGAGCCTCCTTCAGCATGGGCTCTCCACAAGCTGCAGCTTCATTCAGTGTACATACAGCTGCTCCAGTGGGGTATTCCTCATGGGATACAAGGTGGGTGTCTGCTCTATTGTGGGCATTCATGAGCTGCAGGGGGACAGCCTGCCCTACCATGGTCTTCAGCATAGGCTACAGGGGAATCTGCTCCGGTGCCTAGAGCACCTACTTCCCCTGCTTCTTTGCTGACCTTGGTGTCTGCAGAGCTGTTACTCACATGTTCTCACTCTTCTGTCCTAGCTGGTGCTGTGCATCTCCTTTTTTTTGCCATTTCTTAAATATGCTGTCACAGAGGTGCTGCCAACACTGCTGATGGGCTTAGCTTTCATCTGGTTTTGAGTTGCCTAGAATTGACCCTGCGACATAGGAGCAGGTGGTTTTTCTCTGAAGCCATCCCTGCAGCCCTCCAACTACTAAAAACTTTCCACACAAACTAAATACAGTTTTCCTCTGTCTTCTCCTGATGGCTTAATTTTCTAGTCCCAAGCACTTCTACCATAGATCTTGATCTAAACTTTTTTTTTTTTAAATGTGGTCAGCAGGGGGAATCATGAGACACTTAATATCTTAGGCAGATTTTTGCAAAAGACAGGAATTATACCTCCCCAATGAGACGGACTAAGACACCAACTAGGATTTTCAAGTCACAGTTTTGAACCATGGAGGAGTTAGAGAATTACAAATTGAAGATGTCAAGAACTGGAACAAGCTGTCTTTTCCCCAATAATTGAATTTTTGGAAATGCCTGAAGTGTTGTTGGGGAAATAAAAGTAAAATTATAGCAGTCTGAGGCAAGCCCAATGATTGCAATTGGTTCAACAAGGAGTCTGAGATGAGAAATGAGATGCAGATGGAAAGAACAGAGGCAATGCTTGACTTGAGAACTGGAAAAGAAATGGTAGCATATTGCCCAGGGGATGCCTGCTGTGGAAGGATGAACTCTGAGCTCAGAAGAAGAAATGGCTCAAGTCTAACAAAACCGTGAGTGACAAAAGTGATGGTCCCACTGTGAGATGATTGTGTCAGGGGGTTGATGTCAGGGTCAGGATATTGAAGGCCCTAGGAAAGTGCGTAACCTGCTGAGAACGTGCTGGCAGACAGTATTGTGAACACACATCCACGCTGCCTGTTGGTGGACACTGAGTGACAAAATCCTCCTCTCACCTGCATTCTGCTTCTTCCGAAGAAGAATCTGTGCATTCCCCTCTCACCTTCAGACCTTGAACAAAGTGGGAACTGCACAAAACTGATAGCATAGGTGTATCTTCTCTCAGGACACAATTCTACCAACACCATCTATTTCTGCTAGCTTTATCATGCTATCTACTCACACCCAATTCATATTTTTTTAAGAAAAACTGTATGAATTATTGATAGATCTCTTGTTAAAGTCAAGGTTTCATTAATGGTTCACATGCTACAAGCAAATTAAGGAAAAAACATGTTGTTTCCCAACATCATATTCATCATGTTTCTGGCACTGCTTTTGCATCCAAGCATGTAGTCTTGTCTATTGGTTTTTCGGTGAACAGAAGGGTCAAGTGTAAATTTTGTCTTGTCTTAAATGATTGTTCTTTGAACTTAAATTGTAGAATAACTGTCTCTGGGAAGCCTGTTCCACTGAATCATGTCCATTCAGGTAGTTTTCTGTGTAGGCGACCTCAGATGCAATGAGAACAGTTTTTATAAGCACAATTGTTAGGAAAGAAAAGCCAACATGCAAACTAGCAAAATATACAGGGTAAAGTAACAATGAGGTCTGAGCAGGAAGCCTGCTGGTGTTTCTCTTACTGGGTGTGGGAATTTGCTGGAAACTCTGTGACACAAATGTGTTGCACAGCCAAGGCAAAGGCATGACTCAAGCTCCAACAAGTTCCCAGTGGAAGAGCCTTGCTCAGCCCAGCCAACAGGCAGCAGCCCAGCACAGTGCACAAGTTGCAGTCAAGCAGTGCAAGTGAACTGCCTTTGCCTGTTGCCCCCCATCACTCCTGGTACTTTTGCCCCCATTACCATGCACAGAAGTTCTGGCTGCCATGTGGCAATCGCTGCGAGCCCCGCTGGGGCTTATCAGCAGTGCTTCACATGTGCTGAGACAGGGTCATTTACCTCAGTGGCTGTGTAGCTTTTCTCACTTTCAGTGAGTACAGATGGGGTATTCAGCATCTGCAGAATCTAATAACAGCTAAGAGATACCAGGGGGATGTTCCTGCTCTGAGCAGATGAACAGATGTGCTAAAATTGAGCTGTATCCCCAGAAGGCTTTTCATGTCAATTTGTTTATTTTTTTGGACAATATCACTCAGACTGAATTGAGCTATCTGGATTTTATGTTCCTGGGAATCAGTTTCATTCACATACCTTATGCCAAAAATTAAAAATTATCTAAAACTAAAGGCGATTTCTAGAAACCGCAAAGACCAGAAGATGTCCATAGGTCTGTCTTCTCTTCTGAGAGTAGGAAAATACAGCTTGAGGCTTTGGAAAAATTTGGCTTCAGAACTCATTTGCTGGAAACTCATTAACTAGCCTTGGATAGTATCACAAGTCAGAAAGATGGAAAGACAGGCTTACTGTTGTGATAACATGGTACAGGAGCCATAAGTTGCTCATTTTGCACATATCAGAGGACATAAAAAATATCTCCAACCTGTGGGCCAATGCTCTCAGAAATTAAATGAAATATGTAGTCCTTATCTGTTTAACAGAGATAATGGGAAAAGGAACACCAACAATGCTGAGCACTGCACATTTTGTGTGGAAGTTCATTCAGTAGGAAATTGGCTGAAAGGCAGAATTTGAAGAACACTGGAGACACTCAAGTGATGAAGACTGAAAATCAACTCTATTACACACCATAATCTATTTAAATGCAACTAATATCCTAAAAAATGGGGTTGTGCTCAGAAGGCCTACTTATCCCTTTGTTTTTCCAGTCATCCGAATCTCTGCTTACATGAGTATTTTGATAGTTTCACTGGCAATATTTTACTCTACCTTGATCAGGCTTCACAAAATAGATTTGTTTTAGTAGTATGAGAACAGTAATTTAATTTTTTTTAATAAATATGTCTGAGACCCATTCTTATATACCATAAACCAGAAGTATTTACTGAGGTAACAGGTTTGGATGGAAGCATATGTAAATAGTCCTCTGTGTGTAAATTGAGAAACTTCTGCATGGTATTGCATGACATATTGCAAACTAGAAAACATTAGATATTAATAATCAACACAGCTGCTGTCAGTTTTGCAAAAGAGTAAAATCTTGGATATGGAAAGTTATTTACTCTTTCAGGACTGGAAGAATAACTTTTTCTTTTAAAATTGAACTCATGAATAGGATTTAGTGAGATTTTATTGAAATTCCCTCTTTTATGTGGTGTGCAGAGTTGTCTTTTTTCACTGAGGTTAGTGGGATGATGCCAGATAAACTGGTTCTGGCCCAGGGATTTAGTATGCATAGCACCTTCAGCCCAATTTGAAGGAACAGCACTACATTTAATATATATTTTATGCAGACAGTTCGCTTTTCACATCCTTGTTTTTCTCCAATGTAAATCTATTTGCTTGTTCTGGAAAATGCACAGGTTACAAACCTAAATTTCAAACATGACTTGCAAATATAACTAATACAGACACCAGTATATTAATGTAGGAAAGTAAATATTATAACCAGGGTAACCTGACCATTTTGAATAGATGTCAATTTTGCAAATGGAGGAAAGAAATTATATGGAATTTTGCATCTTTTCTGAATTTTATGATATTTCTTATATATACATTGATTATCTCTTCTACACATATTGTTTCAGATTGAAGGACTATATCACAGAAATATTGAAAAGTTTGAGAGTCCAGGACTTCAACAAAAGCCTTTTACAGAAACCTTGATCATATAATTTCTTACATTTGGCTTTTCAGACATGAACCGGTAGTCCCCCAAAAGTTGAAGTGACTAAATTTGGTTGAAGTCTAATTTGTTACACATGTAAGCATATTTTCCAAATCCCAATGTATGAGGAAATAAATTATTATCAGACATTTTGATTCAACAGAATACTTCTGGAGAGAGAGATTTTTCCATTCCCAGCACTTCCAATATAGCTCTTAGTGATGCAGTAGTTCAATAGTTAGGAGTTTTCATTGCTCACCTGTACTGGTTTTCGTTGGGATAGTTATTTTCCTCACAGAGACTTTTATGGGGCTAGGTTTTGGATTTGTGCTGGAAACAGTGTTGATAATAGAGGGATGTTTTAGTTATTGCTGAACGGTGCTTACACAGAGCCAAGGCCTTTTCTGCCTCCTACCCCACCAATGAGGAGGCTGGGGGTGCTCCAGGAATTGGGAGGGGTCACAGCTGGGATGAGTGATCCCAACTGACCACAGGAATATACCATAACATATGGCTCAGCATATAAAGCTGGGGAAAGGAGGAGGAGGGCTGCATGTATGTGATGTTTGGAGTGATGGAGCTTGTCTTCCCAAGTATCCATTATGCATGATGGAGTCCTGCTTTCCTGGAGATATCTGAACACCTGCCTGCCCATGGGAAGTCATGAATGAGTTCCTTACTTTACTTTCATGCATAGCTTTTGCTTTACTCATTAAACTGTCCTTATCTCAACCCATGACTTTTCTTGTTTTTAGCCTTCTGATCTTCCCCCATCCCACTTTGTGGGAGTGTGTGAGTGGCTGTGTGGGGATGAACTGCCCATGAGGATTAACCCACATCACCCAGCATCTCTGCTGTGGAAGAAAAGTTACTTTACGTATCAATGCATGATTTTTATTAATTCATTGTGATGGAACTATTCTTTACTTCTCTGTTAATTCACTGTTTGGGACATGATTACATCCTTCTGTTTGGTCACCTCAACTGATTAAAACTGGTTGATGACATTGCTTCACAACATGAAGGCTCTTCTGGTACTCGAGGAGAGAAATGAACAGTTTGCAACAACAGTAATAAGAATGACATGTTCTTTGAAATATCTCCTTGCCCAGTAAGCATGTGAATAAGAAATCAATTTTTTCCAGCAAGTGCAAATAACTACAGTGAACTTTCTTTCCTAAGACAGCTCCATTAATGTTTTTGTAAGTTGTGTAATGAAAGATATGAGACAATCATTTTTAAAGAAGTCTTCTATATTAAAGAAGCAATCTAAATATAAAGTGACTCAGAAATTTCCATTCTCATTATGTTGGTTTTCGTGTGTGATTTTTGGTGCCATGTGGTTTGAGATACTTGAAAGGAGTCTATATTCTTGGGAAAAGATGCTTAAAGCTATTTGAGGAATGAGTTTCCTTTAAGGTGTGTCTAGAAAAGAGGTATTGAAATTTGCAATTCTTAATGGATTGCTTTAAGGAAATCTTACATTTGCCAAAAGGAATGGAAAAACTAAGAAAATCCATTCCCAGTACTTTCCATTTTTTCTTTAAGATGAATGAAGAGTTCCTGTTCCCGGTTCTTCAAATTCTCTTTGGATTAACTGTGATGTAAATGAGATTGAACCAGGGTTTTCTAGCTATAATAGTTATACAGAGCTGCCTACAAGTTAACTTGAAGAATTCAGTCATCTGAGAGAACCTTACTGTATGTGACAAAGTTGAAAAAATATCTTCATGCCTAGAAAAATCTGTCATCAAGGATAAAGTATCTTTCAGAAATGCCTATCAAGGATGTTATTAGGCCTTACTCTCCTTTGACTTGAATGACCAGCTTGTAAAAAACAAACATGCAAACAAAAAACCATGGGAACAGAATCAAGCTGTAGATCCACTGAAGTCACAAGTTTTAAAGGAATGAAGATCAGTCAAGCACATGTGCCACATTGCCCAATGAAAACAGCTTTCAAAGTGCTTAGCACGTGTCCTGAATGTGCTGAGAAAGACCTGCCAGATATAAGTTTTCTTATAAACTGAAACAGTGCTGGGGTGTAACAGCTGCTCTAACATCTCATGAAACCACTGCATTGAATGTGCACTTGCAGTGTACTGGATGTACTGTCAACACATTCCAGTAATTTGGTGGCATAGCCAAAATCGGTAGAGAAGAGAAATTTTAGTTATCAGAACAGACACCAAAATGAACTTGTTAGTTAACTTACAGCTCAGGATGCTTCTAGACAGGAATGCTGGCATCAGCTCCCTAAAAACTAGCGTAGCTTTGCCAACACTGTGCAAGTGGTGCATGAAATTTTAGTGTGAGGGCTGTTCCAAGTAAGCTTTTGATTCGGGATTAGGAACAGTGAATGCTAAGCCATGGAACACCCCTGCAGTGTGCTCTACTCCACACTCAGGAATACACTCTAGTGAAATAGAGGTCTGGGTCAAAAAAACCATGGCCTACATGATGTCATCTCTTTCTCAAATGATCTTGACATGACCTTGTTTCTCCGAGGCAAGGGTGAATATGTCTTTTCTCAATGACACATTCTACCTCTTTTTGTGCTCCTCTTGCCAAGCAGACTCAGTTTCAAAGAACACTGAAAGGAACAACAGCAGGTAAAGTCTTATAACTTCAAGACAAAGATACTCATGAGGCATCTTCCAGAAAGAAAATTTTAGCCCATTGAAAGACCTTACATCAAGAATCTGATTAATTACAGCAAACTTCACGTTATAATTTGGTGCTATTTGCATTATCTCCATTTGACCAGCAAAACTATTTAAGTAGGGTATACAATGATTTTGGATGTTGGCAAAATATTACCCTGAAGACCAAATCCAAGAATCTCTTTTTTTTAAATTTCCTAATTCAAAGCACATCTCAAAGTTGTTCTGGCTCTTTCTGTGAAGGAGGTTAACACAGACTTTCTCTGCTAAGGCTGTTTTATTTTTACAGGCACAATAACTATTTCTTTGCTTAGGGGTGGAAAAAGGAGGCGTTCCAAAATGTCTACCAAAGAATAGCTGTTTACAAAAGTAGCATCTTGCTTTTTGTGTTGGGTAACTTAGCATCCATAAATGGCAAGAAGATTGTTCTGGTACTTCAAGTCCCCCTGCATTATTCATTAGGGAAGCTCAAGCTGAATAAGTTTCTCGGGGACAAAGCTGTTGCTAAGCTTAAAGTTTGGGAGACCTAGTAATGCAATTTTGCTTATCCTCCTCCCCAGGAAACTCTTCCACTCACACGATGTGAGGATATCGTGACTTGGCAAAATCACACTTTGTGCTACTTCCTGGATACTGGACAACAGGACAAGTATGTGAACTGAAGAGAAGATTTATTAACCCTGATGCTTCAGCAATCAGTCAAAATGAAAGGATGAGGAGGCAGAGAGAGTGCAAGAAAGGGTGGCTAAAACTAGTTCCTCATGGCATCTTAAATATGGTATGACATGGCTTTTCCCAAAAAGGTCAGGAAGAGAAAGCCATATGTGCATGTTCTTTTTGTAACATATACACTAACTTCCATAACAAATGTAACTTCAACTCTGCCAAGTAAAGGTCCATCTTCTATTTGTCATTATAGGATAAGCCACAACATTCAAGATGCCTATTGCTTTTTTCAGTCACTTGTCTACAAAGTGGGTGAGTGCACAATTACCTCTGTTGCAATTTCACTTCAAGGAAATAAGAATTTCATTTTTGGTTAGTGAAAGAAAACTTTCACTTCAGTGGACAGGACTGAGGTTCAAAGCCAAATGACAGCTTTTACTGTTGGTTAGCTCTTGGTCACAGTGTTAGCAGTGTGGTCATGAGAGCACAGTCTCCAAGCACAGAAGCTTTGGCAAAGAATGAAGGGTGAACTCAGCTGGGGAGGAGTATAAGAAAGGTGAAAGGAAAAAAGAATGTGGAAACTGATTTGCAAGTAAGATGCTGCAGAAGCTTAAAGCATTTCTACAAGATTCTAAAAAGTAGAACAAGACTGTCTGTGCATCAGTCCTTCAAGAAATTCCTAGGCATGTATAAAAGCAGTAGAAGAAATAGTCTGGAATTATCTCCAGCACCATTGTACTGAAAGAAAGCACAGAAAACAGTGAGTTAATTTGGCTGCAGTGATATGGAACATTTGCCAAAGTACTACACTGGTGCATTTTTGTTAGCTCTGACTCCCCAAGGGGGGTTCTACCTCCCTTCTAACTTACACTGCAACTCTGAGAAATGACTTCTTGTTTCAAAAATTCCCTTCAAAGGTTAGAGTCTCTGGAAATGTACTTATTCTGGCACTCTCAGCAGAAAAATCATAGGCTGAGCGAGCACAAAGACTACCTGCTGGTGCCTAGAAATGGTTATTCTGTGTCTGTGTGGAGATACACCGATGGCTTGTTAGGAAGAAAGCTAGCACCACCTTCCCTTTCACTAGGCTGCTTCTGCAGATAAAGCTATCAGATCTGCTTTCACTGTTGTCGGCCTGGAATGGGGCTAACCTGTGAGCAATATCTTTGGAGAGCCAGGGAAATCACACTCATAATACTACTCTGATGTACATTTTATGAGACTTACATACGGTATAATATTATTTAAAACCCCAAATATTTTAAAAAATCTTTGGTTGTATGACTTTTATAACATTGTGATATATTTTGGTTTGTATTCTTGTGTGCTCCTTGGTCTCCCCAGTTAATTTTCCCATGGATCCAGTGGGAAACAGCTTATGAGGTTCTAATGGAAGATGACATCAAATTTTTCAGTCAGATATTTTCCAGTATAGCTACTATTTTTTCATACAAACACTTTTATGCAGTGAACTGACACTTGCAGAACAATATGCACTCATATACACCATATATGTCAAATCAGCAATTTATTACTTAAATTTAATCTTGGGCTCAGATGTTGCCACTTAAAGCTAAAATCTCTTGTGCTAGAAGACTGATTCAATAATTTAAGTTATTTTTCTTACAGTGGGTATGAAATTATTTGTTATTTTGGTTTTATTGAGCATAGAAGATGCACAAGATCTCTATTAATAATTATTAGTATTGCATTTTGAATGAAAATGTCAATATAATAGTGAGAAATTAACAAACCAAATCTGAGCAGCAGATAACTGAATCCTGTGTTGATTTATCTGTTTATAGCCAGGGAGTTCCTTTGCAGCACAATGTAATTTTCAGTACATTGTGATTTTTATATTCACTTGTCATACAAGTTGCCTACATTATGTTCCCATTTATCTTAAGTATCCACATGTTTCTAACATGGAATCATATGCTGAGAAGTCTGCAAGGCTGATTGTATAAAATAGGTGTGTCCTAGGAATAGAGTGCACATTGAGGTATCTTTACTTTGGGAAGTATGTTTTGCATTCAGTGGTGCACATTGTGCATTTCCCCTCAGTATTTGCAATTCATGGGCATTTATTTAAAATGCTGACTTTTAAATAATCCATCCATGTGCATTTGCTTCATTGACTATAAGTGATTGTCAGTGATTACTAGTACTGCACAGCTAGTAGAATGCATATATATCAGTTCAGAAGAACTTTAACACACATATTTGTCTTCTAGGCTTGCAGTGACCTAAGAAAACTGATTGTGATTTGTGAATTTAAAGATCATACTGACAGCACTGAAAACCCAGCATTGGGAGGAAAACTGGGTCACTCACATGCAGTCCAGCTGGGACTATTATTCTAGCATAGCTTAAGAATAGACTTGACAGTCATCACCAAATGGCCCAAAGTCAGAATTTGTGTGTTTGGCCTCCCCTGACTCTATACAAATGGTGATGGCACTAGGGAGTGGGGGAAAAGGAGTTGTTTCTGTAGAACTGCTTCTAAACAGAATGCTTTTCAAACTTTTCCATGCAGCTTCAGCTGTTTTTTAACGATAATATTTTTATCTTCCACTAATCCACTTAAGGCAAGACATAACATTCCTGTTCTGTTATTTTACTGGAATTCTTATTTGTTCTTATTTTCCGTCATTTATTTTGATGTCCCCACATCACTTCTTTAAACCAATTTCAGTCTGAACGGCAGCACAGTAACTGGTTTATAGACATGGAAGTGGCTTGTGCCAAATTAGAAAAAGCACATTGTTATTTTTGCAAAGTTGAACTTAGGGAAATTACAGGGGTAATGCTGTGACAAATCAACTGCTGAACTGTCATTCTTCTAAGTCCAATACTAAGACACTTTATATGGGCACACAAGGTCCAATAACTGTTTAAAAACCCCAGTGGGAAAGAGCCAAGATAAAAATTAACAGAGACCAACAAAAATCCCTGAAGAGTGAGTTTGTATTTTCCTGTATCCTTTATAGGAAATTTCTTTTGTAAGTTTTCGAAGTGTAAGACAGAGAAGGGATAGAGAGGTTTTAACATCTCAGGATTTCAGCAATGGCAGTTTTCCCTATTCATCAGTTTAATCTGGTCACCTCGTAACCCCTTAGGTGTTTTTTAGAAGGTGTGAGTCATTCTAATCCAGAAAGAGCAAGGCACTTTTTCACATAGTTTCTTTGGAGAGTAGAGATCACTATTAAACTGTTGTATTCATAACGAATGTAGAGTAGAATGAACATCATGAGAAGGGAATTTAGAATATTACTGTGAGCTATTGAACATACTGTGCATCTTGGACATACCTGTTTTCCTTGATCTTAACTTTCAGATGGGATGAAGAGTTCCTTGAATCAAAGGAATTCCAGGAAAAAAACAAGCATATGGAGAAGCATGTCTGTAGACAGGGTCTAAAAAATGGACAAAAATGATTCGTGAACAAATAAAAATGATGCCAGAATGATTTTTTAAAAAAATATTTTCTTTGAGTTATAGCACAAAAATAGGTGTATATTGTTAATTATTGCAAATCAGTGATTGCCAATAGCTGTGTTACTCTACTGTTTACAGAAGGGGACTGTATATGCATATGTAAAAATGCATAATCACTCTGGGAAAACATGGAATTTTAGTTTAGTTTTGGAAAAATTAAATAATATATTTTTATATAGAAATCCTCACAGACTTGAGAAACTATGAGTAGTAAGATAGGTGAGTTATATTTATGTGCAACAGAAATAGCAAGACAGGGACATAATGTGGTTTGAAAAGGAAGAAGTTTATGTTTGATATCATAGTAAAGAAGAGCAGAGACATGGTCAAAACACAAGGCAAGTGAGATTATTAATTAGATATGCAAGCAAAAACTGTCTTCATTTAAACCAGAAAAAGAGGTCCTGTGCTAACCGAGGCCCAACATGAATCAAGATGCTTCCAGGAGGTCATAGAGGAATTTTCACTATGGTAATCCACATGTGAAGCTCTAGTCATGGCTGCAATTGAAGATTTTGTATGGTGAAATGCCAAAACAAAAGGCTAAATGGTGATATTTTCCACAAAAACTCAGAAAAGAAACATTGCGAAGAATGCTATGTGCTCTGTTTTAATAATGACAGTGAGACAATGGAGCTGACAGCTAGACATGTCAAAGAGGCTAAAATTTAGGTTTGCACAGAATCAATTAGATTTGAAGTAAAAAAATATAGTTTTGTGACATATTCAGTTGAGGTGCTACCTGAATTTGGTTTTGTGGAGTTTACCACAGAACAGAAAAGAAGGTGATCAAGGACAAGACCAGACTTACATCAAAGGAAGAGGCAAAAGGGGAGTAATACAAAGAACCTTAAGGAAAAACTGAGAGTAGAAGTGCAACTAAGACAGGAAAGGAGCATAAAGTCCAAGAAAGGAGATAGGGAAGAAGCACTGATGATGTTAGCAACAACATTGGTATGTCAGGAAGAGAGAAGAGGTAAGCATGTTTCTGAGCTTTGGTTTTTGAGAGACTTTTGATAGCAGAAATTTGAAGAAACTACCAGACTGGGAAATATCTAGGATCAAAGATGAACTTCAGACACTGACATTGTGGTGAATGGTGAAAAAATAAAAGATGGAGGTTAAAGCTGATGAGCTAAGTCAAGTTAAAGGTGAATTTTTTAAGATGTGACAGAATAGTGGACTACTGTTACATGGTAAGAGAAAGTGTGGGGAGAGTCAAGGGTTAAGGGGAAGCATATAGGACTATTGGGAAATATCTGGTGTTGTTTAATGAGAAGCTATATTGCTCTGTTGGGAAATTAATCACAAATAAACCATAAAAGGACATATTTTTAAAGAAAATAGTGTGATTCATTCTACATAAGAAAAACAAAAATCATAGTTTTATTATCCAGCTGCTTACCAGTAGCATAAAGCTGGTTCCCATTATTTTTCATGTTCTCTTTTACCACTTTCACCCTCTTTGTAAAGTGTTACCATATGTTATACACCTTATTTTTCTAAAAAGCTTATTACTGGAAACCCAGTGGCATATGTGTAATGTTAAATGCTGGTGCCATCCTCTAGCTAACATGTAAACATATAGCTCTCAGTAGGAGCTGCAAACTTGACTTTGGTTGCTTAGCATCTCTGGAAATCAAGTCCCTTTTTCAGATGCCTGAATGTTGATTTAGTTTTCTAACTGTGGACATTCTGGTGGTATTTTTAAATACATGAAGACTAACTTAAAAAAAATTTTTAGGAAACTAAAAATTACATGAAATTTGCATATTCCCTACCCTACCTAAGCCATGAAGGTGTCTGAGAAACCATTTAAGTAATTAAGCTTTGTATGTGGATGGAGCTACTTCACCTGCCCATAAACTTAGTATCTAGATGCATATTTTCTGCCTGTGCACATTTTGGTGTTTAGAAATTTGGTAAGGATCCAAGGATTGCAGGTTAGAGTTGTGTTCAGTGGTGGTGCCACTGTTAATCCCCTACCTAAGCCATGAAGGTGTCTGAGAAACCATTTAAGTAATTAAGCTTTGTATGTGGATGGAGCTACTTCACCTGCCCATAAACTTAGTATCTAGATGCATATTTTCTGCCTGTGCACATTTTGGTGTTTAGAAATTTGGTAAGGATCCAAGGATTGCAGGTTAGAGTTGTGTTCAGTGGTGGTGCCACTGTTAATCATTCTGCTGCAAATAAGAACACTAGGAGAGAGTTGTAGACTTTGGCCTTTGCTCACTGAATTTTTGAGGCAGTTTACTTTAGACAGGCACTGGTCACAGCCCAGAAATTATTCAGAGCGCCAGGATTCCCTATTTCCAGCAACACGCACTCAACACCATGCTCCCTCTTGTTTACTCTTCTGGTCCCATGACTCTGTTAGTCCTGGATACTCTTGGCCACATTTGAAAGAAACAGTTGATGTTGCTTTCACCATTGAAATATTACCTAGCTTTGCTACTTCACAGATGTTGTCTATTTGCTGATTTGCTGAAAACCTTTAAAACAACCTCATTCACTTACCCTCCTCCCTTTTCTAAAGTTGGGATGCTAAATTTATGCAATTATGCAGCAGAATATGGGGAGGGTTAAGAGCCTAAAATACTTCAACTCATTTCAGGGAAGAGGAGATGTTGAGTAGCTTTGGAAATCAGAAAGTATCAGGAGTCTCAACATTCATGTTGGAAATTGATTCAGTTTGTGCGTTATTCATGCTATTGGTCCTGATTTTGCTTTTTCCTTCCTCTTGTCTGGCCAGATATGTGACCCAAATGTGTGCAAAGCACAAGGAATTATGCATTAACTAAAAAAAACAACTTGGGAACTCCTGTTCCTCGTAGTAAAGCTTCAGAACGAAAACTCAGATGTTGCTCCCACATATAGACTCAGAAGCTTCAAACCTAAATCTGTTCAGCCAAATAGGATCCATTTAATCCTGATCTATTTTTTATTTTTCTGATACAAGAATTATCTTGTGAGTTTGCACATGGACTGTTTTATTAGCAAATCATTCTTCTGTGTCTCAGTTTACATTCCTATGTGACCTGTTTTGTCAGAAAATAGGCAACATTTCCCAAATGTACTTCCTGGAATATCATAATTTCACTCTGATTTGTTTCCTCTCATATGTCTAAGTGTTGGTTTTTTTCAATTTAAAAAACAAAAAGCAAAGAGATGAACTAGGTTTAAAAGGGCTTGTTGGCATCAGCATCTATGTATTTTGGGAGTATCATGAAACCAAAACAACATGAGATTAGGTGGAGTCAGATGCATCATTGATCACTATATTTAGACAAAAGTGAAGGAAGTGTCTCTCCTCTGCATTGTGTAGGCTTCACCTGCAGAATCCATTACCGCAGGAAATAGTTCCAGTCAAATATTATGGCTAAACTTTAAAAAAAGAATGCATATAAGTATTGCCTTAAAATAACAGCTGTTGTGACAAATGTTAAAAGAAGAGCACTTCAATAGACTGATCTCATTAAAAAAACATTTCACAGACTGTGAGGAGTGTAATTTTGTTCTGCTTGCTGGCTTTTACAACAGTGAAGGACTGGCCAGCCTTGGGGGAGGTACTCACAATCACAGGACAGCTAAGGAGGAAGGGCTCTTTGGTGATTATCCAGTCCAACTCCCTGCTTGCCCAGAGCATGCTGGCCCATACTGTGTCCAGATGGGTTTTGAACATCTCTCAAAAGGGAGTCTCCACAACCTCTCTGGGCAACCTATAACAGTGTTTGACCACCCTTACTGCAAAATAGATGTTTCTTATTTTAAATGGAATTTTCTGTGTTTCCATTTGTACCCATTGATCTTTGTCCTGCCAGTAGAGACCACTGAGAAGGGCCTGGCTACAACTTCTTTACTTGCCCATGAGGTATCCATACACATTGATCAGGTACTTTTGTGCAGGGTGCCTGCCATCTTGGCTTAATTTCCTGCTCATGGGAATGACAACTCTTGAGCAGAGAGGTTATTCTTGAAATTATTAACTGTTCTACTGAACACCTCTTCTCTTTAGGGCCAAATAATACATGATTCTTCTAAGTAGATTGCCAAAAAGGCTGAAATGTGCTCTCCTGAGCTTCAGGGTGGTGATCCTGGTTTTTTACTTGTAAAATCCTCTCCCGAATTTTGCCATCTCATTATCACTACAGCCAAGGCTGCCCCAACTTTGAAATTCCTGAAAAGTTCTTCCTTGTTTTTAGTATGAGATCCAGCAGAATAGCTCCCGTCAACCTTTTCTCAATCACTCAGTTTGAAAGATGCCATCAATGCACTCCAGAAACCTCCTGGATTGTTTGTGTCTCCTGTGTTGTCCTTGCAACAGGCCCCCATTGCAGGACCTGTGAGTGTAAGACTTCCAATTGTCTGAAGAAGGCCTTGTCTACTTCTTCTTCCTGATCAGGTTATAGCAGATACCTACCATGACCTCACAACCCTCACTTGCCCAGTAGCCCTAACCCATGAACTGTTAGCTGGCTCATCATCTGGCCCTAGGCAGAGCTTCATGCATTTCTCCTGCTCTTATGTAAAGGGCAACTCTGCCCTCTGCCCACTCCCCATCCAGCCTGCCTTCCCTGAAGCCCCTTCATCAATCCTGAGCAGTGTACCAGCCATGTGAGCTACCCTACTACATCTCCCTGGTAAGATTGCAGCCCTACAACTGTACAGAGATCTCAAATTCCTTCTATTTGTTCCCCTTGCTGTATGTCTTAGTGTACAGGGACTTCAGAGAAGCCCATGACAGTGCTGACTTTGCAGAAAAAGTGTTACAGCTTCCTCAGCTGTACCAACACTTCTTTGTTTAGCAACACTTGGTGTGGGCCCCTTTTGCACCTACTTTGTTGATTATGAGGTGTCTCCTGACCACACTGGCTGGCACAGTTTACTTGACAACCCTGTCTAGCATATTCTCACTTAATCACGGGTTGTCATCTTCATTCACTGTCATTCCTAGTTTTAATGTATCTTCATCACTTTTGCTAGCAAGTTGGCAAAAATGCTTCACCCAACTTGGTCAGGTGGATCTTGCCTCTTTCCAGAAGGCTTCAGCCTTGAAAGAGAGACCTCTGGTTATAAAAATGGAATCCCTGTGGCCAGCACTAGCTGTGCAATTAGTTGTTGTCCCACAGGATCTGTTTGTTGCTCCTAAAGATTTTCCTCCTCACTGGGAGTATCAAGAAGAATTCTTAGGCCATTTCATGATTCGTAGTGGGTTTTTTTTTCAACAGATGAAATTACTTTTCCAGGAAAACAACATACTATACCAGCCACTGTTTGAAAGATTCAAACTGCAGCTTACGAGGAGAAAATAGATCGTGTCACTTGAAAAAACTGTATTGTCATACTGCTTCAGGCCCCAGTGTTGGTGGCTCCTGGCAGGCAGGGACCATGAGGGACAGCACAGGTAGAACTTACAGAACCACAACCATTTATTAATGCAGTAGAGCATCTTTTTCTCTTTTCCTCACCTTGATATTTCAAAAATCAAATTATCTATCTTCTGTAAAAAGGAAGATACACAGTTACACAAAGTTCTTGTTTTGGAGGGATTCATTCCAGGAATACAGCACAGTGATCCTTCTTCATGATTTTCAGTTAGTATGCCTGACAAGTTTTTGGATAGCTAGAAAATAAAATAAATTACACTAGCAGAACTAGTAAAGCCTACATCTCTTCTTCCTTCTCTCTCTTCTGCTGACACCTTTCTAAATCCTCCCACCATACTTCGGGTTCTTATTACTGCATATCATAACTATTAGTCTCTGCTACATTCCGTGGTCCTTCCACAATACACATGACTTCCTCTTTTCATTGCATCCTCCACTTCAGGGCTTTGTCCTGGACATTGCCTCCATGGACAAAATTTGAAAATGAAACCAGGACTGTTCCATGAAAATAATTTCTTGGAATTTTATATTCCCCTACCATTTGGGCAATATTCCATGGAATTTATGAATATTTTTTGCTCCTGAAGCCCTACAGATTTCAGGGAAAGGGCTGCTCTTTTGCTTCCAAGCATCTCAGACGGCTAACTCCACTTGATCCCATGCTCTTTGCCCTCTAAAATACATCTCTAGCACATGGTCCATTATGTGTGCTCTTTGAAATCTATAGGAATAGTGTCTTTGGAATAAGTTTCTAAAAGCATCATACTTGTGAGTTGGTTGGGCCATCAGCTAATTTTCCATGTTGAAATTTTGGGAAGACAGGGAGGTAACATGACTCTTTTTTCTACACTTTTCTGTGTGATCCTAGTCTTTTCTCTTAGACAGTCCCCGCTGGAAACAATGAGTCTTAGATTCCTTGAAAAGGGTCAGTGGAGGACACAGAGGAAAGGGAAACATGAAAGGAAGCTATAGCCAAAGACATTATCACAGTCAAAGAGGCTTAATAAGCAGTGTAGATGTAGCCATAGAAAACAACTTCATTGCCTACAAAATAAGCTTTTCAGGGCTTCCTTAGTCTAAATTCACTATACCTTTTTCAATTTTTGATAAGCAGTAGAAAGCAGCTAAGTTTTAAAATCACTTTAAAGTGTGAAATTCTTTTTAGCCAATATAGGCTGTCAGAAAACTTTTGCATTACACACTTAAATCCCTGAACTTAAGGGGAACCTTTGTTAAAAATGCTTGGTTTATTTGAACATAAAGTTGTACAAAAATTTGATGTGAAAATGACCCCATAGATCCCTCTTTACTAGTAAACCTTTTCTGCTCTTTCTAGTGTGTATTTTTGGAAAGTTCCCAGTTTCTGTTTCCTACACTGTCCTATGTGCTCAAAACACAGGCTTCTGTTGACTTCTGTTGTCAGGCTTGGTGGTAATCTTCGCAATTGTGTGCAGAAACTAGAGACTTTATTCTGTTGTTATGAAAATTTTTACTTTTTGCACTTTTGTATTAAGTCCAGGTGTTATTTATAATGTGTCGTTCTTCCCAAGACAGTTTTGGGAAAGCAATGCAGTCTCAGTTAACCTTCAACCTGCTTGCTAGGGACCTTCCTTACTTTTTCCTTACTTGGGAAAATATTTCAGACAGAAATAAGGGTAAATTTATCAGTAGTAAAAATGAACTTGCATTCTCTGAGATCATGAAATCATGGAGGGATTGGTGAGTAAGAGACAGAATCCTCATCCCACAGTAATTGTGTGTGGTTTTGACCACTTCTTCTCAGGCTTTTTTTTTGTTTTTACAAAAACAATGTCCTGCCCCAAATAAGTGCTTGCATGAGCCAAATGCTTTGTAGATGGTTAAATACCACAAAGCAATAAAAGAAAATAATTGACTACAATCATTTTGAAAAAGAGTCTAGGTATCATGTTATAAATCCAGGCTGTGGTAATCCAGTAAGAATTATCTTAACATAAATATAAAACTGCTTTTCATATCCATTCCCAGATCAGAGGAATGCTTAGCCTGCTGATTTAACCAGTTGTGGAGCAGCCTGGTCAAGACTGGTGTATGGGTTGACTTTATATTTTCTGGCACTCTGGGGCAAGGCAAAGCCAGAGTTAGTCGAGGACATCAAGAACAGATTCACTCAACAGGAATACAACACTGGAGAGAATCTCTTTGGTTCAGTTTAAGTGCGTAAATGGAGGTGATTAGACCATCCTGGACACTTTGAGTATTCTTTGCCTCAGCTTCCCATCCCAGTAGGTTTCCTGCAGGTCATATGTCTTGTATGGCATTTATTGCTTGTGGTAGGGCAATTGAGTTGCTCTGCTAATGGCAGGACATCCAGCTGAAGCTCCTATCACACAGAATTTTCTGACTGTCCTAGAGATTATTCTGTGGCCCTGGTGGACCATATAATGAAAGAGAATGTAGTCTTAAATTATTCCTGATGAACCTGAACAAGCTTTTTTTTTTTCTTCTTTTCATTTTTTTTTTTTTTTTTTTCTTTTTCTTTTTATCTTGAAAGAAAAAAAGCTTTCAGGTCAATTAATTTCTGACTGCTAGCATGAAAAACTTCATTCTCATCCAGATGTTTACACTCTTCCCAGTGTGAGCATAAATGTGGTCAAGAAGGTTAGATTTTCAGAGCTTGTTTTGTCAGGCTAAGCAAAACTCACCTGGAGTTTTTTCATAGATGGCCTCTCCAACTTCAGAGCACCCCAGGAGCCTTTTCTGAATCACATCTGACCCCTACCATCTTGAGCATCACTGGCCACAGCCATGCATTTTTACCAATTCCCTGCAGATTAATGTTAACAAACTCCAAATTCAGTCTAGAGTGCATTAGCCTTTTTCACATCTCGATGCAGTATTCAGAGCCAAGGCTTTCTTTTCTAGCACTTTAGGTAGAAGCAGTGCATGTTACTGACAGGATGAGAATTGGGTTGATTCTTTACAAAGACTGCAGAAGGAGTATGAGGAGACATGAAGAATCAGTACTCAGCAAGCCTTTCCTAACTAATTCCATATAGAGACCTACTACAGCGAAGTCAATGACGTTCAAAAGATATTTATTTCTAGAATAATAATCTTTAGTGTGGTAAGAAATGTGATTAAGTCCCTTTTCAAAGTTCCTTTTAATAGCTGGTCTGTGCAACTCCAGGAAGTGGTTTTATTCATTGAATATTTCACAGTTCAGTTAAATTTAATATATTTATATATTATGTATTATTTATATATATATTATAGAAATTATATAGAGTTTAATGGGGGTTTTAGGCTATCATAGCAGCATTCTGGGAAACATGTTTGGTCCACCTACCTCATTGGAAAGGCAACACTTGTATCTTTAGATTTTACATGACTCAGGAACAGTGTATACTCAATGTCTGGCCACAATGCTCAGTGCAATCCTGTAGTGGACCACAACTATGGACTTCACTAGGAATTTTTGACAAAAAATTTCTTCTGTTTGTACTGACCTTCAAGTGGCTTTCTGGCATGGACATATACATCATTTATTCAGAAGCAGCTCTCTGGCTTTAAAGGGAAGCCTCAGCTATTTTTATAATTGTCAAACCTTCATTTGTAAACAAATATTGATATTTTGTCATACAGACACTCTGAGTTGCTGAAACACCAGTGTCACTTCTTATACAGCATGCTCACAGCTATGCTGGCAGTTACCCATGGGATTTATAGGCATTGCTTTCTGACATATGAGCTTCAGGACCCACTGCAAATTGTCCTGTTCTATGATCTTGCTAACACTGAAACTGAAAGACTTTATTGACCTTTAAATGTATAACAGATTAAAAAATCTGGCAGTAACCATAAAACTGATAAAATATTATAAAATGCCAACTCATGCCATAAAAAATGTCTCAGAGAGCAAATGAAAGCATATTTAAAGTCATGTACTTAGTCACCCATAAGAAATTTTCATGAACTCTCAATTTTTATGTATATGTCTTTTGGTGAACTTGATAGAACGAAGGAATAAATTTAACCAAAA
>NW_008671936.1:0-5937 GCF_000695815.1 Acanthisitta chloris | reverse complement strand
ATGTTCTCTGTTGTTTCTAATATTTCCTTGTTTTATATGTGAACTGTGTACTTGCATCTGGGGGAGTCAGTCTTATCCAAGACTCCTCAGGTGACGCCAGCAACTTTGAATGGAGATTTGTTGTGGTAATGTTCCTCTGGTCTAAGAAAGATGCTTCCGTATTTGAAACTTTGCTGCCAAAAGTACAAGGGTTCGGTGCACTTCATGCCATCTAGCCCATGGGAAATATACTACATCCCACCAAGTTTACCCTGGGAGTACTTAACTTCACTTAGTTGAGACAGGTTTTTCTGAGAAACTGTCATTTGTCTTTAATTTTTTAGTAGATTCATCTTACTTGAAACTATCTTTATTTTTTTTTGTCATTCTCTGGCCTTGCTAGTAAGTGTTCCTCTTTTGCTACCTATAAACCTTGTTACTGAGAAGCAATGAAGGTTTGTCCTGAGAATACTAATTTAATGTTTAAAACATTGGTTCCTGGTGAAAGATATTCTAGAATTTGCTAACTTAGGAATCAGTCCTTTAGTAGTACTGGACTCCTATGAGACTGGAAAATTTTGCTGACTAAGGGAATATATTTAAATATCAGCATGTGACATCCAGAGAAATGCAATTTCTGTGACTTGAAGACTACCTTCCCTGACTTTCTTCTGTTTTAACCCACAGATATCAAGCATTCAAGCTGCAGCCTGTGTACTGCCCAACTTAACAAAACAGTTTGTTCGATCTCACCTACACAGACTTTGCAGACTGCATTTTCATGTATTATTTTCTAGTTTAAAAAATGCTTTCCTAGACCACAGAGCTACAACATAGACATAAATTAAACCTTTAAAAATGCAGTAGTTCTCATCAGCCTGAGACAGTGATTTGATAAACTCAATACCGTATCAATTACCTAGTTGTACAGTGATGCTGCTAATGTAACATCTTTTTTTTCTTCTGTAAAACCAGTTTCAGCACTAGGTATAGAGAAGATCATAGAAGAAAAATCTGTGAGCGTGTATAACAGAGAGGACAAAAAAAGAAAAATCAGAGAAAAGAGCAAAATATGTGTGAGAGGAGAGGGAGACAGGCATGTTCCAGGCAAACTGTACTCGAACACACATTGTCCCCCACTGTCAGGTGATGACTATGAAACTCTGCTACAGCACAAATCATAAAAAACTGCCATCTAAGTCATATGAAGTCTGCCTTTACTCTGTCCAAACACCTCAGTTACATCTGTGGGACATTTACTGTAAGCCAAGGCAAGTCTATAGGTCAGAATTTATAATCCAGCTCATGGAATGCAGTTTTTTTCCCCGAGTTATTCTGGTATACCCATGTGTATACCCAATGTGAAAGGATGTCTTTTGGGTTTGTTAGAAATGTACAGCTTCTCTCTTGGCCAGTACTTGGGTAATGCCAAAATTTTCATCTGCTCCAAATCCAGGCTATAATGTACTTATGTTTGCTTCAAATGTAGGAAGATAATAAGTGCAAATAGTACATTTGTGCGCTGCAAGAACTAGCTTGCACCATGTGTTTTCATGTGTTCTAATTTATTTAAATTACTTGCCACATGTTCAGATTAAGCAGCCAGTGATATACCTGATTGTTTTACACTTATCAGCAGAACACAAAATCATTATGTAACTATGAGAAACTAGAATAATTCTGGGAATATTTTTCAATATGTACATACTATTTTCCTATGGTATATAGCTCTAGCAGATATAGGCTGAACACTCATGATGGAGGCAGCAGAAATTATAGTTTCCTAAAAAGAAAAGGGAATTAATATCAAAGGAAAATTGGGAGGTATACATACTATTAGCACCAGATATGCAAGGCTATAGAGCAGACTTTACTGAAGAGAAAGTAACCACAAATAGTCTAAATCAAATTGACGTGAAAATACTCTATATAAATAAGTACTAGGCTAAATGATACTTTTGCCAGATTTTTCTTGAAATTTTCTGCAATTTCTGTCTTCCTTGAATAGTCTGAAATGAATTTAATTCAGAAGGCAACAATTACAAATTGTTCTGCCATTCTACATTAATATTTTATCAATATAAAGAGAGAGCCAGCCTCAATTTCTTTTCCCTTTTCCTCAAAAATCAGAGAGCAGAGCAAAGCAAGACAAAGTAAAGCAAGCAAAAGTGAAGCAAAAGAAACCTTTTAATAAAATACACATTTCATACAAGACTGATTTTTCCCTTCAAAATCTGTACAAACACAATGATTTTTTCCCCTATCTTCCACTGAAATAATAATTTTTGAAGCCAACCATTGCAGGTGATGAAGCTATCACACTCAAAGGCTGAGTATACAAACATATTTGACCTAATGATGCAAAGATAAAGCTATCAGCATCAAGATGAAGAAGCAGTCATTGTATACAAGTTGAAATTCTCACTAAACATGAAAAGATGTGTAAATGAAGCATAATAATTGCTGTGTGAGTTACAGTGATCCCAGATGCTACAAATGCATCTAGGTGGGTGGCTATTATTATCAAAAATAGTATCGTGTGCTATTCCCAATTTGTGAAATGGCTTGTCTGGCAGATTTTCAGCTTTTCAGGGTTCAGCTGGTGCTGAATATGACATAATTGTTCTGCATTTTCTTCTATGTGAAGATCCTTCTGATATTAATACCCATCCCTGACCCCAGCTGATGAAGCATCATCTTTCACAAGTAAACTTATAACACTAGGTTTATGCCTGGAAAAACAGAATCTTTCCAGGTTTAGGAAGGAATAAAGAAAAGCTACACTGATGTGTGACCAATACATTTTGACTGAAGTCTGTATGCCATATTTAATTCCTTCAAAGACTGTTGACTAAGTACAAGATATTAGCTACTCCTTCCTTTATCAGACCATTTTTCTTAATATTTAATTCTTCTTTTTTAGATTTATCACCTCAGCTATTGCATACCTAGAGATATATGACACCAGCAATGGTTTTCAGGCTTCTGAGGGGACTCCAGCCATAACTCTCAGGCTTTTGTGCAAAGGTGCATTTATAATTTTGGAAAGTTTTGAAGGTTCAGTCTGTAGGCTTAAAATCCCCTTAGGAAATCGAAATTCTTCTCTCATATGGAAATGATTTCAGCTTGCCCACCTCCTTCTTTACTGTGCTGGCTTAATCCACTCAGTTACAGAAAGCTGCCAAGTCCAGTTATGAATCTTAGTCTTTACATGATCTTCTTGCCAAAGACCAGCAGAAGGCAAACCACACAATAGACCACGAATGTTTGCTAAGAGGTGTCTGAATGCATCAACTAACATAGGACATAATCCATTCCATGCATGCTTCAAGTCCCAGTATCTTTTGCAAAATGCTGAATTAATATTGCCCTCATTAGCTGCTGACATTGACACAGCTAGTCACAAGAAAAAGGATTTAGTTTTCAAAAGAAAACGTTCAAATTAACCACTATCCTCAATTTTTTTTCCAATCTTTGCCTTAAGACACCAAGTTCCTAGTTTTATGAACATCAGGGCAGAAGTGTTATTTAAAGGGATGATACAGGAATGATTAAATAATTGTTAGGATTACAATAGCCCAAAGAGACAGGGCAATGTCAATGACAGGCAGATTGACAGAAGTGGAAGAAAGGAAAATAGATACAGACGCTATCTTGATGCATGGGAAAGGTTGGGAAAGAATAACTAAAGATGAAAGGAAAATGAAGCCAAAACAATTCAGTAACAAAGACTGAAGGAATGTCTTGAACCAGCAGCTGTTATTAGCTGGGCTTTTTTCAGTAGCTGGCTTGGTTTGTTGTTTTTTTTTTTCATGAGGCTTTTGGGTTTTTATTCACTAAGGATGTAAGTTTACCTCCCATCTCAGATACGAGAGAAATACTGACTTTTGGCCTAGAAGAAACCAATGAAGAGTTTAAAACAGAAGCTTGGAAAGACTGGAGTAGCACACAGAAGGGTGAGATTTTAATAAGTGTCCTATGAATCACATCAGACTTGTTGACAAGGACTGTCTTATGTAGCTGCTAAGAGAAATGCAGCTTTGTGCATAAGGCAAAGGAAGACACAGATATGAATTGATTTTGGAAAACATAGATGGTTTTTCAGGCAACGGGAAGAGTCTAGAAGTAATCAAACAAAATCCATGGGAGATTGTTGGAGGAGAGGTTGCTGCATCAAAAAGAAAGAGATAATACGAGCCAGAATAAGCTCAAGCAGAGAGGAGGAATACATGGACATGGACAAGCACAAAGCGGAAAGACATGCCGGGGAGAGGAAACAGGGAGAGAACATAAAAATGTCAATGAAACTGTAAAATGACCAGGACTATGGGAGGAGGTTGGCAGTCATTGCCAGGAAACAGAGGGAGACCATTTGGGAAGGAGTTTGGTTTTCACAGCACTGTATTTTAGAGTTAGGCAGGTCAGAGGATGCAAACAGACAAATACGCAGATGTTTGCCTGAATGGAGAAGCACATGTAGGACAGATACTTAAAAACATGTGGTGAGTTGATCTGGATAAAGGATGAAAATGCAGTGAAAAAAAGGGAAAATTGCTAGAAAGAACGTTTTGCAAAGCTGAGAAATATGAAGGTTTTTTCCATGCATTTAGTAGAAGTAGGTCAAAGCCTGATGGATTGAGTGAAGCCTAAGAAACAGAGATGAATTACCTTATGCTGGATACTGTGCTGCCACAGCTGGATCCTGATTAATAAAAGATGTAGGTACACTTTTGGTTTTTTACTACAAAACATTGATGTAAGTACAGTGTAGGAGGAAAGAAGAGAGAAAGTGCTAGAATTCACCGAATGATTTAAAAATGGAAGACCTGTATATTAGGTTATGTTACTGAAGGCTAATCATATTAAACAAAGAGAAACAATGATGCGTGGTAGGATGTCCATAATCTATTCTATTCAGAGTGCTATGACCTGGCCATTTCTAGAGTTATTGAAAAAAAAAAGAGGTTCAGATCATGGTCTTCAGAAGAAAACCCACCAAGGGTAGCCAAGGAAGACACTGCACAAACTGGCCAGGGTTACTGCCTTCAGGAGCACATGGTTTGTTGAGGTGTCTAAGGGATAGAGAATTGTGGGACTGGGTAAAACTTGGTATTAGAACTTGGTATTAGAATGGGACTGTGGGAAGGTGAAAAACTTACTCAGGGGTGTTTAGGGGAAGGACCAAAGGAAAAGGGAATGTTCAGACCGGATCCAGGAGGAACAAGCATCTATCCTATCACATTCTACTTAAATCCCATTTCTAACTGTATTCCACAGGGATGTGCTTTCTAGTCCAAGAAATGGTCTGCATGTGATGTACAGCCACCAAGAAACGTTGAGTCGGACTGGGTGATGGATTGGATGAGACATCTGAGTACCATAAGCTGGAGAGGGAAGAGAACCATAGATCTGAGAAGGCCAAAGATTTGGGAGTCAGCAGCAGGAGAGGCTGTGAGCCTCAGGCCAGCTACTACAGTCTCATATTGCATTTGTGTATATGTATAACTGCTAAAAAAGTGCAAGCCAGAATGGCCAAAGAGGTGTGTGGGAGACCTGACCAGTAGTGGTGGAGTGGGACCACCCACTGAGAGGCCCAGAGGTGTGTGGAGAAGCAGCAGGGAGAGACTAGGTCCCAAGAGCAGCTCCTGGATCCTGAGAGCCCTAGGCCAGCTGCTGGGTGATCCATACCCTCTGTGTGTAGGGCTCACCAGTGGATATGGAGAAGTGGAGAGGGCTGGAACCATCTGCACTGCTCATGTTTATGGGAGTTCTGTTGGAGTTTCTGTGGGTGCTGGCAAAGGCACTGCATGCTCATTGTACTGGGCTGTGTGTGCGTGTGTGGATACAGACGTGTGCCCATCAGGAGCACAGGCTCAGCCACCCTCCTCCTGGGGCTGGCCCAGGAAGGATGTACCTGGGCCGTGTAGTCCACTAGATTCAGCTACTTCTGTCTTTTAT
>NW_008671935.1:18747-42308 GCF_000695815.1 Acanthisitta chloris | reverse complement strand
ATAATTTCCTGCAAAGTCTCCCTGTTCCTGCAAAGTCAGCTCCCTTCCCCGCTGACTTACCTTACGGCACACCAGGATGCTTCAGTGTGTTCAACACTTCCTTCTTGTAGTATGTCCGTCCCCCTGGTCCCCTTTTTTTCCAAGGGCTGTTTCCCAGGGTACACTTCAAACCAGATTTTTGAGCAGGCCAAAGTCTGCTCTTCGGAAGCCCAGGGTATAAGTTTTATTGATGGCCCTTCTTGCGTCCCTGAGTATTGAAAACTCCGTAATTTCATGGTCGCTGTGCCCCAAACAGCCTCCAACCACCACATCTCCCACCAGCCCTTCTCTGTTTGTGAACAGCAGGTCTAGCAGGGCCCCACCCCTAGGAGGCTCATCTACCAGCTGGAGTAGAAAATTATCTTCTATGCACTCAAGGAGCCCCTTAGACTGCCTTTTCTCTGCTGTATTAAATTTCCAGCAAACATCCAGCAGGTTAAAGTCACCCACAAGAACAAGGGCTGGTGATTTTGAGACATGTCCCAGCTGCCTGTAGAGTAAATCATCACCCTCATCATCCTGATTGGGTGGTCTGTAACAGACTCCCACCAAGATGTCAGCCTTGTTGGCCTTCCCCCTGATTCTGATCCACAGGCACTCAACCTCATTGTTACTGACCTCAAGCTCCATGTCTGAGCAGTGCCAGGAGGACAATGCTGATAATTCAGGGAACCAAGGAAAGCTTACAAAGTATTCTGGAATGGCAGACTGCTGTTACATAGCACAAATTGTTAACAGCTCACCCACGTGTTTCTAATCTGCTCCTGAACGGGACTACCTAGTTACTGAAACTAGTCTACCGAGAATCCCAACTGCCAAGTCTTGCCGTCTCCTAACACAGATGGGATGATATGGCCATAACAAATGAAGAGGAAATGTGCAGAGATGTGAGCAGAACTTCATCTTGTCTTTGCACAGCTCTGGTTCCAGAGCCAGCAGGACTGAGATTGGCTTTTGTCTGCACCTTGGATTTGTCATCTGTTGGAGCACAGATTCAAACCAACAGCATGAGTTTTAGAGTGTGGTTTTTTTCTGTATGCATTCTTTAATTATTCCCTAAAATTCTGTGGTTGATTTCATTTCACACCTCATACTTTGCAGCTTTTCTAGATCTCTGTGCAATGTTGTCATGCTTGGAGATACATGTCAGCTCAGATACATCCTATATGTCAGATATTGCTTGGAAATAAGACAGAGAACAGTGGACTGGAATGTGAGTACTTCCACATGATACTAAGGCTGTATAAAAAGAAATAATAGATGCTGAAAAATTTCCATGACCTAACTGATCTCCCACATAAGAATCTTGTGATACTTTCATATCACAGTGGATACTTTGTCCAAGGTCATTTGTATATGTGTTTAGCTTTCACAAATAGTTTTAGTTTGTAGCAAGTGCAAATGGAGAGGAAGACATAGAAGGCACTCATGTATAATCCAAAGCCAAATATGGTACTCAAAACTCAGAGAATTTTGCCTTTAAAGTGTCCTTGATTGATTACCTGGTTCTTCCTGTTCCAACAATAGCTTTTCCAGTTCTTTGTCTGAAAAGTGAAATTGCATTATGAAATTACATTAGTATGCATTGAGTGAGAGAGTACCAGTTATCTGATCTGACAGTTTATGTATTGATTGAAATGCTGAGAGACAGGAAAGTCATGATTTATAATGGTACAGTGAAAAACTGAGAAACAGATGAGGGAAGGTCACAAAACATGCACAGCAAATATGAGCTGAGCACACTCAGCTCCTGAGAAATGTGAGCCTGACAGGGCTGCTCTGTGCAGGGAAGGAAGGAATATGAGGGGTTGTTTTCCCCAAACCAAGTTTGGTTTGCTTAGCTGTTTTATTTTTCTAGGTAGTCTTGCCAACCTATACGTAATAAAACCCACTGATAATAATAATATATAGTAATACCTAATCCAGAACTTCTACTTTATGGGTCTCAAAAAATACTTCAGAAAGTTAAAACAGCCGATGTCCTAAGGTAATTACCTAGCAGGCTGGTGGGAAGCCAGGGTAGGCCCCAGCACTCATGAACCCCAGTCCAGAAGTCTGTCCTTTTGACTGAATTGCCCCTAATCATGAGAGCAAGAAAGGGTGAAGTCGGGGTTGTGTTGTCATCTGCAGTTTGAAATAGCTGAACATGTTACATTTAACTTGAACTGGTTTGTGTAGCATGTTTGAATTTGTCAGCCCAACAACCTTGGCCACTAGGGGAGGGTTTTTTAAAAACAAGATTTTTACTTTCATTGCTATTTACACATTCCACCCTTCCCACTTTTTCAGCTGCAGGGAGATCTTGTTCTATTTTAAAAGCTTGGGCAGGAACTTGAGGCTAAGTGACTGCAGCCAAATCAAACAGGAATCTCACCAACCTAATAGAGGGTTGGCTGATAGTAAAGGCTATCTTCCCAAGCCTTTAAAGCTCTCTTCATCCAAAGACAGGCCCTTATCTGAAGCCTCTGGCTTCTCATGAGAGGGTATAAACATCTTCCTATGCAGCAGGGTACCCTTTGACATTAAGAGGAAAGCACAACTCAAGGTAAGTTGAAGAGGCTTTTATATCTAATCTCAGTAAGCATTCAGAGACTGTGAATGTCTTTTTATCCTGAGTTGTTGAAGTTTGTTTTGGATTTTTGGCTGGGAGTACATTTTGCATGGAGTTTTATTACATCTCTCATGGTTGTTTGGTTTTTTTTTTTCAGCTGAGCTGTCAGTGCAGTACTTGTTTGGTCAAGACTTTGTGTTTACTTGGCATCTTCAGTATATAAAACCAGTGCTGTTTGCATGGCTTCCATGCAGCCAATATTTTAAGGCTCTGAGTAATGTGGCTTGAGGGTAAATGTTTTCTGACTTCAACATTGTACCATGCTCACAGGAGCAATTTTTGATGGCTTTCTTTCGTTGGCAGAGGTTTCAGTTTTATCAATTCACTGCTATTCCTCATTAGACATTTTTGAAAAAGGTGTCAAAGTTTTTGCTCTTTTTTCATGGCTGTTGTTGTTTTTCATCCTGTCAGTGAACAGGATATCAAAAGTCCAGTTCACTTTCATACACATGCATTAGTATATCTATGTGATTGCTGAAGGCAAGAGCCCTATGCTCCCCTTGTTATAATAGTCTCGTCTTCCAGGATTGCTAAGCTCCGATGCACTCTCCAGGACTTCCTCACTGATACTTGTTTCATGTCCATTCCCAGTCCTTGTATCCCAACTACTCTTCTCCTGGCTAATGCAGAGCAAATGAGATCTCATTCAGAGCCTGTCTTAAGCAGCCCCATTGCTGTCCTTAAGGCTTGAGACTGAAGGATTTGTGAGGTGTTTCATGCCAGTCCAGAGCCATAGTCTTTGCTTCTCCTTCACTCTAGACCGTCTGGCTGGGAAGATACAGAAACTGACCTTTCCCTCCCAGCAGCAGTGCCAAAGGCCCCTCTCTTCTGCTTCTTTGGAGCCAATTAGAGAAAAAGCAAAGACATTTCAGCAAAAGATTTACCCCTGTGGCTTAGCAGCAGTGGTGTCTTTACACAAAGGCTGTCTTGAACCTCCTCCTTCTGTCCCATGAATGAAGACTGGAAGTCCCTCACATGTTCCCAGTAACCATCACAGGCCTTCCACACTGAATGTTCCCACCACTTTAATTTCTTTCAAAAGGAAAATGTCCCTTGAGGGTCATGCTGCAAACTTATTTTCAGGTAAAAAACATGTATTCAACCACCATAATTAACCTTCCATTTTAAAACCTCCATTTCCAGATCAGCTCCCTACAGGCTAATTTCTCTGTTTGCAGGAATGTGTGAGTGATGCACAGATGTTCTGTCAGGATACTTTACCTATTCATTAAGTTTGATTAGATAGCATTTGTACTCTGCCATCTAAAAGTGCGCCACTTTCTGATATAATTAGTCTTCCTCCAATTAGGTTAAATTGCTGTTTCATTACTTTTAAGTGGGTCATTAAAGTGCCATTCCTGTCTCATGCCTCTGGAGCTGACAAGGGTACCTGCACACTCCTTTTTGCAAAGTCAAATCTAATTTCAGAAGGCTAATGGAGAAGGTAATGCACCAGGGCAGATGTTGCTCATGGCTCCTGCTGAGAGCAGTTCCTGGGTAGTTGACTTTCCTGTGTGCTTGATACTCTGATTTGCAAAACAGAAGTACCTGATTGCTAAGACATCTTTTGAAGAAGTTCCTGGAGGTATCAAGACTTGGGAATTATTTAAAATATGTATTGATAAACTTCTGTTGTTATGTGAATCTTCAACAGGGAAGTGTGTGGTTGTCACAGGGAAAACACAGAGATTGTGCCTTGTCAAGAGCAATCCTTCCATCTTTGTTTTCTCATCCATTTTTCATCCATTCATCCATTTTTTCCAGGAGTCATGTTATTTGCTTGTAACCTGGGTGTAGCAGTCCTTTTTGTTTCTCCAAGAGGCCTTGCAATTCCTTAATCATTAGAGAGTGTTATGCTCTAAACACCATTTTCTGGCAGATTTCTGGCCCTTATCAGAGAACCGTAACTCACATTTTTGGAAGAAACAGAGACATCTCTTTTGTGAGGGAGACCAGAGAGTTGTAAGTCACTGTGCTGATCCCTTTCTGTAATTTTCCCTTTTATCTAAAAATCTAATGGAATTCATAGACACCTGTATATTTAAAAAATGCATAAGGCACATCTGCAGAAGAATAATCTTGATAATTTTGAATGCTGTAAGTCAGAAGTGGTCCAGCTCTGAGATAATCTGATTCTCCCAATCAAGATATAATGCTGTTTCCAAAAAATTTCTCAATAAGGGCTAGGATTTTGGAAAATAAAGATTATACTTCTTGCTGTGGGATTAATCTACTCAAGATGTATTAAAAATGCATTTTATAAAAAACCATAAAATATCTATGGAACTCCCTAGGTATCTACCTGTTGACCAAACTGGGTCAGATCTTAGATTGCTTAAAGTGTAAAAAGCCCATTTGTTTCTCTTGGCATTGTTTTTCTTTTCCTCTAGTTTTCTCTGATTTTCAAGCCCTTTTGTTTTCTCTTCTGTCTTGTGGTCTCTGGTTCTCTTTCTACTATAACATAATTGTGTAAGACTTCTCCTCCCCAGTTCGTCCAGCTTACAACCATCCAGATATTTCTCAGGTTCTCATTTCAGCTGATTCATCAATGCCAAAACACCCATTAATCAGTCACCAACTTACTGATTAGGTTTATTTCTGGTAAGTGTATTAGGACTGAAGAAAAAAACAGTCAAAGACGTTTTTCCCATCCTCCTCAAAGTCAGTGGATATCAGGCAGGTGGGCTGCAACCTTTATCCCCTTCAATGACTTCTCAGTGGGTAGAGTGAAACATGCAGAGCAGTTACAAAAGCCAAGTGGGAGCTAGGCGGGAGGGATTAGATCTTGAGGAATTTTATTTAATTAACCTTCCTGTGAAAGAAGTCACCTCTCAGAGTCTTACCCTCTTAGGTCATGTTTTCTCTATCAAACTGTGAAGTGATACACAGATTTATATAGCTTTCTTGGTATCTTTGATCTAAAAGAAAAATATAAATAATTATGAAGTGACATGAAAGTATAAATAGATGGAATATGAAAATATTTGCTGCTGTGTAAACAGCTATCAGTCTGTCAAAAATGTGTGCAGCTGCTGGACCTCACAGGGGGGGGCAAGACTGAGTCTTGTACCTTGAGCCACTTGTGACAAAGGTTTGCATTGATCTCAGATGCTACTTTGAAAACTGAGGCTTAATACATCTCCAGTCTTTGCAGGAAGTCAGAATAAACCCAATAGCTTCTGTCTAGAGTCTGTGCTGGTTTTGCTGTGGATGGTGTTTTTGTGGCAGAGCAGCTCTTAGTGAAGATTCTGGCTTCAGATACACATCCCAGGAGAACAGAATGATATTTTGCAATGCTGAATTGCAGTTACTAAGGCACCAAACATATTGTGGTAGCTCATCAGGCATTATTAATGCTTGTATCCTGGAGCTCTAAAGATGAGAGTCTGGTCTAAAGTTCATAGATTCAGGCAGGATGTGCTTCTTTGTCATGCCAATGAAATACAGTCAACAGGATATGGGGACATCTCCAACCTAACTGACCAAAGGGTCACTGAAAGAAAAGCTGTTTCTTCTACATGTGAAGTACAAGCTGTATCCTCCAGAGTGTCTCCTGCTAAGCTTCTTCCTTCTAAGGGGTAAAACTGAGGGCAGAGAGCAGTTAGTTATTAAGTTAAAAACTCTGGATTCTGAGGTGATCTGAGAAGTGGTAGAATCTACAGCATGGCAGGAGGAAGGGTGAGGCTTTGCTGGGAAAAGCTGCTGTTATATTTCTGAAAGAATATAAGTCTGTCCTGTGGATTTCATCACCCGGTGCTGTATCTCATGTATGTGAAGTATGAGCCAGTTTCTGGAAAAATGTCCTGCTCCCATGTGAGAATGGTCATATGAGAAATATCACCTTTCTCCAAAAATTGAGAATGTAGAAGAGCCCAAGCCATAATGGTTACTTGCAACTAGCTAATTTGTAAAATGTTCTTCTTCAGATATTCTGTTATGTCCTTAAGTTACAGTGCCAGGCCTCTTTCCTAAGGGCTTGCAAATACTGTGCACATGCAAACCTGAGGAGTCATGGATCCTTCCTAAACCTTGAGCCCTGCGAGGAGCCCATGGAGAGTAACTGAGTGGCAGAAATGATTATTTACTAATAAGAGTGTCCCTGGTGCTGCTCCCTGAAGACAGTTGGTGGTGTCTGAACAGGTGTCCCAGGTTGTCTGGTTGATGAGAAAGAAAAAGCTGGTAGAGTGGCCACTGCCACCTCCCCACCACAGTCTTAGCAGGATGAACTGTCCCTGGGCAACTCTGCTAAAAAGGTGCCTGGGTGGTGCCTTTGGCACCTCCCAGCAAGTATGTTGGAACTCTGTAGAAAACAGCAGCATGTTATTTGGTCTTATTCCTCAGGCTTGATATGACCGGACAGCCCTTTTATCTTAGGACCATAACACATATGTTGGCCTAGTGGAGTTGTGCAGACGAAGCATCAGGCTTTGTAGCCGTGTGCTTTATAGTGCTGTAACATGAGTAAGATAGGTTAGTTCTGTCCCTTCAGCAAACACCAAATCATGTTATAGCCCATCCTCAGACAAGCTAACCTTTTCTATGTGCACCAGCCCTTCCTCCTTGCAGGGCACAGTACAGACAGGGGAGCAGCAGATGGATCCCTAGTGTGTGCACTGCAGCTGGCCAGCTGCAGCCTGGCCTGCCTCTTTCTTCAGGGTCAGTCTTCCCCAAATTATCTACTACAGCTACTCTCAAGTATTTTATAGGCCTTCCTCTTTATTGCTTAGCTTGTAGGTAGCTTATTCCTCTCTCAGGAGGTGAATGGTACATGTTCTGATGGCACATCTGTCCTCATGTGGAAATAGTTGTGGTGCCAAATCCACTAAATATTGTAAAATTCCAAGACCCAGTCCAGGTCTCCTAAAATAGCATGTCTGAGCAAACTTCCTGGGGCTTTTTAAACAGCCTTCTGATGTGTGTGCTGGGGTATGAATGGATGAATGTGGATTTCTGAAGTGTCAAGGGGGCGAATGTGTGTGTACCCAAATGAGAATATTATGAATGAGTCTCTTCAGAGAAGAACACTGATGAAAAGGACACTGTTAGCAAAAACGACTACAGAAGTATGAGCAAATACTTGAAGAACACCCAGGGGGAGTGGGTTCCCACTTTCTAGTGAACTACATTATTTTCTTTTCAGAAGTCATGATAAATAGGAAAGATTTTCCAGTTTTAGCAAAGTCTGAAACAATGTCTGTCCTTAATGAAAGTTCTGGATGTGAAGACAAGTGCCAGTGTACTTCCATGGCCATGGGACAAGCCTATGGAATTTTCTCTTAAGAGGAGATAAGCAAGTTAAAAAAAGCTAAGCTCTTATCTGTCTATTATGTTTACATTGCTTCATCAGCACATTGTTTAATTGACTCTCAATTTTAATATCTTTACAATTACAGCACCCTTAGGATACAGAGCTTTTGCTGTCTTCTCATGAAAAAGGTGAACTGAGTCATGAAGAGGGTGATTTGCACAATACTCTTTAAAAGTTGAATTTTTCTACTTTATTTCAGGTTATTGGCCTCTCATCCCACTCTTTGTCTTACATTTAGTCTCTGCATCTAGAGTATGAATAGGCAGTGAGCTGGCAGGTATTGTGCCCTCTGCAGTAGTGCAGATCCTCTTTCTTCACACTGAAAACTTCTGTTATCTTCAGATATAACTCTCCTGCAGGCATTGTTGATAGTTCTTTTGATTCTCTGGGTTCTTCATCTCTTTCAAAATGACTACAGATCTTTTCTAGCCTGTCTTTTATTTCATGACATGATTTATTTCCATCTTCAGCCAGAACCTAGGCAAGGAGAATTGCACAGAAATGGAAAACAGGGCAGAAAGCTGCGTGGGCTTTTCTAAAGCCTGTCTCAAGTTTAGGAACAAAAAAGAAGAAATTCCTTCATTATTTAAACTAATCAAGCTCTGTCATTCTCAGCTTGAGTCTGTTTTCCATCATGTCACATTCCAAATTGCTCCTGATAAAGAATTGTAAAGACAGAACTGAGTGAAATACCACTAGCTTTGTAGTAACTGATAGCCTACATTTTTCCTCTTGCTGGATGTGTCCCTGAAGAGTATCAAGGGAGTTTTGTAAAGGTGATGTGTGTTCTGGATTTCTCTTTATTCCACGTGTACTTGTATTTTCCCTTGTGTCATGAGGTCTGTCAGGGGCAGCACTGGCTGCAACAGCTGGAGACCAAACTGTCATTGGTTCAAAAAGTCTTGCCTCTGGCAGGAAAAGTACAGCCCAGACTTCAGAGACATGAGGAAGGGCTGTGATTAATCCATGAGTTTTCTCAGAAGTCTGGTAGTGAGTATGGTAGACATACCTAGGTAAATGGTTTGCAGGTCTTTCCTAACTTGTATTGAATTGCACAGACATGCCTGCCATGCAGCGTTACCTGTCAGCTGCTCTCAGTCCTCCCTCACAGCACAGGACAGTCCTGTCCTGGGTGGGTGCAAACCCGTTTGTAGCAAAAGATGATTCAGGGATGTTTGACAGTACAGAACTAGGGAGGTTACAAAGAGGAGTGGCAAAGCAATCAAAGTTTGAAATTATAGAAGCTGATACTGAAAACTGCAAGATGCTTCCAACTGGCAGGTGAAATGCATTTACTTTGCAGCTTCAAGGCTATTGTCCCTAGGAAAAGAATGAAAAATTCAAGGCCTGCTTTTCAGGAGTGTTGAATGTTTATGTCAGGAGGGCTGTAGGCTCTAACACTCTATACAAAGTAAGTGATTCTCATCATCCCAAAGGGAAGGCTGGAGATATGGGACTGGGGCTTTCCTTTCTGATGAGTTAAAGGGCGTATATTCCAGAACAGCATATCTTTGGAAAAAGGAGGTTATAGCTGAGGTATCTTAATTTCTCATACTCTCTAATTGTCTCTTCTTTCATTTTTCCTTACTTCCATTAAAGTCTTAGACTTCATTGTTTTGAAGCAACATATCCAAATGGCTCATTCCAAAGCTTTTTCCCGATCATTGATGAATTTTTAGCATCTCAGAGTTCTCAAAAGAGAGCTCATGTTTAAAATTACCTTTCCTTCTCCCTATTCTCCCTACACCATTGTTCACATTCCTGGAGGTCCATCTTCATGAAGATGATGTCCTCATGGGGCCATATGTCTTCCACTGTTTTTCCTATTGTTCTTAGTTTGCAAGCCTTCATCAGAAATGCCAGATCATGTGGGTACCTGAAAAGTGTTAGCAACTCCCAGTGAAATGCCCAGTGAATTCTTGCTCCTATCCTGAATAGGCTCAGATCATCCCAAAATCACTGGCACTCAAGTTGACAGCTCTCAATGACTCTTCGGCTACCTTATTCCCCCTGTAAAACTAGTTCTGCCCGACATGGGCAAACTGGTGGTACATTATGTGGAAGCCTTGCACTGAAAATTAGTTCTGCAGATAAATAGAAGACTTTAGTTTCCAAGGTAACAAAAACGCATGTTGTAAAATTCCTACAAAACGGCACCAACAGACCTAATAGCCTGTCCCAGTGCTGCTGCCCATGACAAAAGGTACTTCATTCTCTCTCCCTCAATTCCTCTGTCTTTAAAGAGAAGATCATAAAATGCACTTGTCTTTATGAAGCGTTTCTAGTTTCTCTATTATAAGGTGCTACATGTGCCAAATATCTATGTTTTGGTATTGCATCTAATAAAAAATGCTGAAATTACATTGCCAATTCACCTCTTAGGAACAGCATCAACAGCCTTCATGACTTGAAGTACTTAGCTTTGGCTGGCAACATGAAAAGATTACACAGACTGGTATGTGTAATCCTGACTCAAAAATACTCCAACCAAAACCCTGCCATATCAAACCGGGGTTTTTTGCGTGAGGAGTCTTTGTTTCCTCCCCTCCTCTCCACCACAGCTCTCCATGCAGGCTTGAGGCAGCCTGCTAGTGCTGCTCTTACACTATGGAGTCCTGCATGCCAGTGATCAACCCAGTGCAATGACTGCTCATAAATCCAGTTTTGCAAGAGGTTGGTGAACTGGTAAAATACTCTAAACAGCAGCATAGCATGTGGGACACACTAAAGAGTGAAGCCTTCTTTGATACTCACTGATGTTTACATACCATGTAATTATTATTATCATTGAAAATCCCAACTTCCTTTCTTTTAACTTCATGTCTAAACAGGAAAATGCTAACCTTCCTGTTTGGAGAATTGTTAGTTTCAAAATAAATATATTTTTCCTCTCTTACTTGCAGTTCTCAAAGATTTTATTTTTAATACAAATGAAAAAGACAAACAATAGGCTAAAAGGAAGGAAAACCACATGTCTGAAACAAACAGAGTCTGCTATGAATAGATAGTCTTTGCGCTATGAAATAACTCATGTCATACCTACATACTGACTTTTGCATATTGGGAGAGGAAATGTAGACTTATTTTTGGCACCCACTACACAACACAGAAAGCAAAGTTCAAGTTAGAAAGAGAAGCGAAGCCTTCTGTCAATCTGTACAAGCAGCAGAAAGGAATCATGAAGGGAGTTGGCCTGGCCTGACATTAATTCCTAGATGTGTTTCAAGGCTGACTAATAAGGCTGAACTCATAATTTCTGGTACCTGCTTGGCATACAGCATTCCTTGTGGTTCAGGTCAGTGCTTACAGTGACCTTCTGGGTAAATCTCAGCTTCTAAACTTTGCTTTTTGCAGCTTGTTTTTAGTTAAAGTGAATAGTGGTGGAGCAGCACCTGCAGCTCTGTTTCAGGTAGATGGAATCTTCAATGGCTGTCAGAAGCAGCACAGTGAGTCTGAAGACCAAGATTCTCAGCCCATCTTTGTAAGGGAAAAATCAGAAAACAGGTGACTAAAAGCTGTGTATGAAAAAGTGCTCATACCCAAAGGCAGAACAAGCTGTTTGGCATTCCAAACTTGTTTGATACCTTCTCAGAGTCTGACAAGAAGCCTAATGGAATAACCACCAGTAGAGGCCTTATGAGGACTACTGACATCAGTTTGTCAATATGGGAGGTGTTCATATTGTCCCTTCTCCGTCATGTTATTTACTTGTAGTCAAGGATGTAGTTTTGCTGGTTCTATTTGACACCAACAATTAAAACATTTTGCATGAATGGAAGAGGATATATGTGATGTAAGATCTCTATCCAGAGAGGGCTGGGAAGCTGGAAAGGCCAGCCTGTCTTTTCTTCAACATCTTTGTAAAGTTCTTCTTTATACAGGGCTTGACTAATTTAGATATTCTTCACAGCTAAGCAGAAGTCCTGAAATACTTGGACTATTTATTAAAGTCTTGGCTCTTGTATTCACAGACTGCATAAATATCCACCTTCTTATGATCACGTAGAAAGTGTAAAAATGTGGTCTTAAGGGGTCAAATACCAGATGTTTATAAATGTTTTATAATATTTGGAGTTTTTTACGTGAGTCTTCTGATTCTGAAACCCTTATTTTACAGAACTGCCTGCTTGCTGTTGGCAGTACTCTGTAAATGCAGAGAAACCCTGTAAATATTTGCTCATGCTAGTCCTTTTTTCAGGTAAATCTGCTTACTACACTAGGACCTTACACTTGCTCATGATGGTAGAGTCCAACCCTAAAGATGTATCTTGTTCCTTGTCTGATTTTGATTGCTTCATGTTTCCACTTCTCATGGAACCCGAGTCTTCTTTCAATGGCAAGATGCTTATGGATTCCTAACTTTGCTGCTTTCCCAGCAGTTCATCTGTGAGGCTTCTGCTCCATTTGCAGCATCTTCACCACTCACTCCTGCCACTCAGTTGTGTATTGCTCTTTGTAAGTATTTTGCCAGGTATGGGCTTTGCTTTGTGATTTAACCAGACTGCTGATATTTGCAGCTCCAGCAAGAAGAAAACATGTTAAAGCAATTGTAAAATAATCAGCATCACATGAGACTGAGAAGGTGGGATCCGATGATCTGAAACACGGATAGCAGTGAGAAGGAGAGCTGTCATGCTGAAAAGGACCCAGAAGTCAGCAAATGAGCTGAGTTGATGATGTGACACAAGAAAATTAAAGGCAGAGTGATTCTGAGCAATATATGCAGGAGAGTCCCACTCAAGGGGTTGAACTCCTGTAGTCTTATCTGTGCTAGCACTCTCCACATGTAGTGCAGCTACTGGGGTGGGAGCAATGCTAGATACAATGCTTAATCAATAAGGTGATATAGCTACCAGCATGTGGAACAATCTCTCTGAGGAGGGATTAGCGGTTGGGATTAGCAAATATAATTGGACCTTGCTGAGACTAGTATGCATGTCAGATAGAAGGGGATGCCTGACTTCACTATTTGTGAAACAATATAATGTAAAATGGGAAATAACATTGGGGCATATAATTGTTGGCTTTTGTTACCCTCCATAGGAATATGTTTGTGGAATCTGGGTTCTGGTCCTGAGTGCCCTGATTTCAAGAAGGAGCCCATGGAATTCTTGACAGGCTGGCTAGCTGTTGCTGTTGACGAGCACTGCCTGCTGGACCAGTTAATGTTTATAATATACGTTGCAATGGTTGGGGTTGTGCTTTTACTATCGAATATCTGAGCAGATACCACGGGGCACTGAGTCACTGTCTGCTGAATATTCCCTGTGCTACTACTGCAAATAAATTCACCAGCTCCCATCTTAATAGCTTGCTTTAGAGCCAGTGCCACACTTCACACCCTATTCTGGACACTCTCCAACAAGTTAATGATTTTCACTGAGGAAGGTAAGTAAAACTGATGAGAGTATCCTTAACTAAGGAGCCATAAAGTTCTAATAGAGAAGTAATGTTCCCAGCAAGCTTGAAGGAAATCCGATCAATAGTTATGAGGTTGAGGCTCAATTTATGGCTCAATTTATGGCCTTAATTCATCAAGCATAGTCATTCTCCATTTTTGCACAGGATGGTCTTGTGGTTCTTGCTGAGCAGAGGAGTACAAAGTCTGCACAAGCCCTTTCTCAACAATTCCCCAGGCTTTGTCATTTATGACAGGTGACTCTACAGAGGTGGTGATCAGAATACAATGCTCTATTTGAAGGCGATTTTTCAATATATAGGGCAGACTGTACCAACTGATTTGTTCTGAGAGCCTCAGGCTTGGAATGGTTTCACAGTGAGTGGAAAAGAAAGTTGGTTTGGACCTCTTTAAAATTTGACACTGCAGTTATTCATATGCCTGCAAACCTCTCCACAATCAGGAATGGTTCAGTAGCACATTCTCCAAAAATCCTTTTACTGCTTTTTTGTAGAGCCCTTGCAAAAGAATTTGCAAGGTGCATATGGGGGTTGGGCTTCAACATTTCTAAGCTGCCTCTGTGGTAGAAAGAAGTTTTCCCAGCTGCTTCCAACACAAGTGTGATCTCTTTTAATAAGTTTCCAAAATGGTATATAAACACAGAGGCAGACAATGAAATGTCATCCAAAGGTTTTATTAAATGCAAACTATGTAGCCACCTCCCATCAATGGCATAAGCATGAAGTAGACAGAAGCATTTCAAATGAAATGGAAAAGCCTTGGTTAAAGCCATCTCTGGTATCTACTTGTCATTACTGCATACATAGGTTAGCAGAAGGAAGTTTTAAGTATCTGAAGTGATAGCAGTGTTTTTGTAAGTATACAATAAAGTCCTAACTAGAGAGAGCTCTTAACACTTGACCAAAAATATTTTGTGATATTCATTCAAATATAATTTCTTAAGCATGCCTTCAAAACCCCCAAAACATACACCGTGTACAGATCCGCAGGCTGACAGCCTGGACCTGCAGATGATCTTCATTGTACAGATTCATTACTGCTTTGGTTATCTGTCAGTGGTTTTTATGTGTAATACTCCCTGGTATAACCTCTGACTTTAATGGATGCCTATAAATGGCTCTGGTCGGGGGGATAGAAGGAGAAAGAGTTGGAGATTTTCAGAGACATGTAAAAGACGCGGAGAGCTGAAATGCCCGTAGTGGCTTTTCTGACCGTCCAGTGGGGACTCTGGGAAGCCAGGGCTGCTAGTGCCCTGTCAGCCCTCCCTGTGCTGCAGCATTTCCCCTGCCAGCAGCTGCAGTGGCAGGGAGGCCACAGGGCTGCAGGAAACCTGTCCTGTTACCTGAGCCAACAGCGACACCCAGGGCTTCAGCAGCACAGGCAATTCCAGCTTTCATCTGCAACCTCGGGACGCCTGGAAAATACTCCAAAATGTCACCCTTTTTCTCTTCTCGAATGACTACACTGATTGAGAAGAAAGTAACATTTTGCTTTAGTAATTTTATCAATAGAAATCCTGTATACTGTTGCGCTGAGAGTAAATGAGATCAGCCACAGGCACATCTATATTCAAACAACTGCATTCACATGAAGTGGATTGTACTATTTAATCTCTATCAAAACAATTAGATGGTATCATTTGCAGCTAAAGTCAAGACAGTCAGCTTATAAAACCTCCTTTTTCTGCTTCCTCACTACAGCAAAAAAACTCACTGAGGCCACAATGAAATTATTTTGGTAAGCTTTTATTGAATAAATGCACAAATTGAGAAGAACAGTACACTTAAGGAGGATGTCACAATCAAAATAACAGATGGAGGTTCTGTAACAGTGAACATTGAGTCAGACTTTTATAAAAATGACCCTGAACAGCACCTCGAAGACATATGCCTGAGCAAACAATGGTAAAATGATTACAGAGGTAATAGTGACTTTAGAAAAATATTTCAATAGAAGCAGAAAAGCACCTTAGTATTGATCAGGACACCAAATGTGCTGAGAACAACTCAAATCACACAATACAATTATAAAGTACAAGTGTACTTCCCACTCCTGTATTATGCAAGCTGTCTGACTGTCACTGGGTTATTGGCCCTGTCACTGGTGTACAGCCTGCACAGATGCTGAGGTAGTTTCTTGTTTGCTTTTCAAGACCAGGCTTACTTTAAATCCAAAGGGAATACCTGTTCCTCTCTCCAGGGCAGGAGGAAGCTCAGCTGAAAAAGCACCAGGCTGTAACAGCAGTAAATGAGACCAGTGAACGTAGTTTTACCACCAAGCAGAGAAGGTACGGAGGAGAAGAGCATGTATGAACCTCAGAGTTTCTATGTTCCAGTTGAGAAGCTGAGGCTAATTCAGTAGAAAATGAACAAATGAAATCTGCGTTACACCAATTTAAAGCATAAAGGTGCAAAACCCTGATTCTACTTTGAGACAGGGTATGAAAAGTTTCAAGTTCAGAAAGCACAGGAATATGCAGTCCATGAACCAATGGTCAGGCTTGGCCATGCCTGACAGCACATTTGGTCACTCCTGTATGGTGCCATGGACTTCTTTTGAAAAAAACAACCATAAGCATCCTTCTTAAACTGAACCAGACATGTAAGTAAGTAGTAGTCCAAAAATCAGGACTAAAGTGTTGAAGATGAGCATCCAAAATGTGAAGTATCTGTGACTCATGTAATTCTTCTGAAAATGTGTGCTGTCGCCCATGAAATAATTGCACTTCTATAAAACTGCTTGCTGCTTCCAAGCTGTCTCTATGTCTTGTAGGATTTATACTGGAACAGGTATTTTCTATTCATCTTTTCAAGGAAAGATGAAGCAAACTTATGTTTATTCCTGCCATGGCAGAGCTGGAAATGGGATATTTGCCAGGAGCTCACACACTGTCAATGTGAGACTGTTGCTATGGTCGGCAGCTCTATACCACTGGTTTTCCTTTGCACATTTTTTCCTTCAGAATTTGGTAAGAAAGGTTATTTAAAAACCAGTCTATATCTTGATAATCTTCAGGCCACCACAAATACTGACTCCTTTGCAAGAAGTTTCGAATTGGTTTGTGTTTCATCAGTTGATATTGAGAAAGTGACCCAACCACTATCATAATGAGGACTTCTTTCATATCACATGGGCTCTGGGAAAAATTAAAGGCTTCAAGATACCACCCATCTTTGAGAAACTGCCTGCTCATAATGCAAATTGTTTTCCTTCTGTCAGAAATGGCATCACTAATATTGTTGAAATGTTCTTCCCCAGGCAAAAAATCTCTTTCCTCAAAGCACAAGGTAAATCTGGTTTTTATCAAAATACTGTGAATACAGGTGCTTTAGCAAGCAATTCTGGACCCACTCAAAATCATTTTTGCTGTAGCACAAATACACATGATATCTGTATTCACTTTTATCTGCTACCTGTGGATGGCTGTCTATCATTCTTCTTGTGGTAGTTTTATACCAGATAAAACAAATCCCCTGACAGTGAGCAAAAATGATGACTGCCACAAGAAACATGAGAAGAGTGACTGAGCAGATGATGAATAATGAGAACCCGAGTGTCTGCTGGAGTTTGTCTTCACCACAACCATCATATGTCTGAGATGACAGTGACACTCCTTCAAATGAAGGTGGGTATACGCAGTACCTGTCAGATTGTGAGCCAGTTAGGGTTACATTGGTTTCATTTAGCCACACTAGTAGGCTCTTTAAAGTACAACTACAGACATAGTTATTATGTGTTATATCCAGAATACTCAAAGTCATAAAGACTTCAGGCTCAGGGGAAAACAGCTGGTTTCCAGATAAGTTTAGGTTTGTTAGGCTTTGTGGAAAAAGCCTAGGAGAAAGATGAGACAACAGGTTGGAAGCTAGAATAAGTATTTTTTGAGATGTTAGACCTCTAAAAATCTCCTATGGAAGAGCACTAAGGTAGGTGTTATTCAGCTGTAGAACCTGAAGTTTGGAGAGTGCCCCAAACACATCCAAACATAAATCTCTCTCCCACACAAGCGGTAACATATTTTGACCTAGATCCATATAGATTAACTGATTGTTTTCTATAACACTATTATCACTTTTCACACAGTAAGAGAAGCAATTCTGTTTTAAGAAGATATACTGCACATCTTAAACTTGGAAAAGAATGCACAGGCCACCCAAGTTTGCCAACCAATTTCTTTCTAATTCAAGGTGTGTTGTGGCTATTGCTCTATCAGTTCAGTGATTAGCTTATTGTCACCTAAAAAGGCAGAGGTCAGATGTGGAAAGGAATGAAGTCTTTTAATGGCATTGTCTTGGAGATCAGTTGTTTTCAGACTTACTAAGTTTCTGAATGATTTTTCACCAATCATCCCAGTATGATTTTACTGCAAATCAATAAAGGTTACACTAGGTAGACCTTCAAAAGTATAATCATACAACTCACCTAAAAGATTGCTTGAGAGATTGAGGATTTTAGGTTGCCCAAGCCAAAAAATGCTTGCCTTCGGGTTTGATTTATCTTGTTTCTGAAAAGGTTCAGCAATTCCAGATTACCAAGGCTTTGAAAGATTAAATTATTGAGAGAGAAAATGCAACCATTTGAAATACCTAAGAAACTAAGATCACTTCTTGCTAGTCCTGCAAAAGTGTTATTACCTGGATTTTTTAAGTTACACAAGTCAAATCCTGAACCCACTGCAAGAAAGCTAAATATTAAAGAACGGATTTTAGTCCCTTTAATGGCTGTACAGAAATATTGGTCTGTCTCTGTGCCCCAGCCATTGCTGCTGAGGTGTAGGGAGTTAAATGTAATATTTTTGAAAGGATTTGGGCATTTGGCCCAGTACATTTTTTCTGTCTAGTACAAATTATTAGGACTGAGGCTAAAAAATAAAAAAAAATGTTTTCCTTGGAAGCTGGTAATATTGCTTTCACACAGGTTGGATATCTTGTTGAATTTCAGGTTCACAGTTTTCAAGGCTGTTAGATTATAAAACAAGGGATGAGGCTGAAATTTTGTGGCTTCATTCCCTGAAAGTTCCAATTCTTCTAATGATCTCAAATCTTGAAAGTAACGATCCTCCAGGATGGAATCTCCAAGGTAGTTATTAAACAGACAGAGTACAGTCAGTCTTGGCAAGCCCACAAAAGCATCAAAATCCAGATGAAGAATCTTATTGTATCCCAAGCCTAAGACACGAAGGTTTGGCAGGTTCCTGGAAGCTCCTTTTCCTATGGTAACAGGATAGACATACTGAGTTCCAATTTCCAACAGCAACAAGTGCTTCAGCAGTGGAAATGAAGTTGCAGTCACTTGTCTGATGCAGCTGAAAGTTAGCAAAAGCTTCACAGTAGCCTTCAGCACAAGTGGAATATCTGTGAGTTTGCAGTCATAATATAGAGAAACTTGAGCTTTTGAGTAGCATATTCTGAATGCAGACACCCCACTAGCTAGTGATAGTCTAAAGCCAAGTACTAGCTGGTGACATAACATCATGAACCTATGTGAAAAAAAAGAAAAGTGAAAATAGCAAGCATTAATTCTGCAGTTGGCTATCTATGCAGTGAGTTGTAGAGCATATTTTTAGCAGTTGTAAAATACAGGACTAATATCACAGTAAAAATGACTCGTGATTTGGAATTTATCCTTTCTCTGATGCCTAAGAGGCATCATCTGCTAGGCTGTCTCGTCAGAACATGGGTCCCAAAGAGATGTGAGCACCTCCTATGACCTAAAAGGTAACTCTTTTATGTACCTTAAGGGCAGAACCAAAACCCCACTAGGTAAGTGTCAAAATCTTGCCCTAGCTATTTAATTTGTGCCAGTGACCTGGTAGTGCTGGTGTATTAGCTTAAATCCTTAATTATTTATCCAAACAGGTTTAAACAGTTTGGAATACCCAAGTAAAGTGCAGTCATCCGGTCATCTCAATAGAGCAGGCCAATGCTGCTATTTCCCTGAGTGCTCTCTTTGTAAGGGCAATCACCTATTTGGAATTCAGACTGCTGTCACACAGAAGTGTCCAGCAGCCATGAATGTTTAAAAGGGAGACCTCTTTTGGGGCTCCTTGAACTTCAGATTGACCCGACAATGCAAAATTATTCTTGAAGGGGTTGTGAAGTAGTTTTGAAAACACAGGTAGGAACAAGGCTAACGGAGAAGGAACAGAACACAGTAGCCTTTTAGTGATGCAAGATTTCATTAAAAACTCTATTTCTTGAACTGTAAACTCCTAAATTATACAAAAGGGTGCATAACATAATTTATGCAGCTTGCTGATAAATCTATTTATTAGTTTATTCCCATTCTGTATTTTCCTTGCATTATGCCATCTGTCTGCCCGTCTCCCTTTTTTTTCTTGAGACAAAATTTTCTTCAAAGCAAGGAAGATATTTTATATTGAGTGTGGTAAAGAACAGAGCAAATTATTAGCCCTAAAGTACTTGTTTGTGTACTGTAGATTAACCCCTCCCAATCTTCTAACTCAGATTGCAACCATCTGCTTCTGCTTTTAGACATGCATTTATTGAAATGAAATTAAAACCCAATGGGAGATTTTTTGTCCTCCAGCAAAGGATGCTTAAATATTAGGAAGTATAAACCCTTGTGGAACCAAACCCCCAGTGGCCATCTAACACCTGCAAAGTAAATCTACTTCAGAGAGGAAAAAAGTGGGGCTTTGAACCAATAATTTAAAAAATAGGTAAACCCCACTAAATATTGTGCTGGTTTGCACACACTGCTTCTTTAAAGCAGAAATACAAAACTCTATGCAGAATATTACATTATTAAACTAAAATAATCTTATGCTTATTGCCATCATACAAAGGCATTTCTGGGAAATGAAAAAATATGTCAGTAGAAACCACCACAACATTCCCATTGCAAATACCAAACGAAGGAGCTAGCCAATTTTTAGAGACTACCTACTACACAGTAAGTACAAGGAAATTACAGCACCATCCAATCTCATAACTGACACAATCTCACTGTACCAAACATTATTGGTGATGTTCTCAAAGTCAAAGTTAAAGGCTTAACTTGCAACAGCTGTGACTATTAGCATGAACCTGCAAATTTTCACCCTAGAAGCTCAAACACTGGGTGGGAAGCACACACACTCACACCTTAAAATACTAATCTTGTCATTTTTAAGAGTATCTCATGTGCTTGGGACAAGATCTGATTCTTGAAAATAAAAGAAATTATGAATAAGGATAAGAGTGGACCTCCATGGGCTGCAGGGGCAGAGCCTGCCTCACCATGGGCTGCACCATGGGCTGCCAGGGAATCTCAGCTCTAGTGCCTGGAGCACATCCTGTCCCTCCTTCTTCACTGACTTTGGTGTCTGCAGAGTTCTTAACACATTCTCACTCTTCTCCAGCTGTAGTTGTCATTGTACAGTTCCCTTCTCCCCACTTTTTAAACACTTTATTCCAGAGGTGCTACCACCATTGCTGATTTGCTCAGCCTTGGCCAGCAGTGGGTCCATCTTGGAGCTGGCTGGCATTAGCGCTGTTGGACATAGGAGAAGCTTCTGGTAGCTTCTCACAGAAGCCACCCCTGTAGCCCCCTGTGCTGGTTTGAGCTGAAGTAGAGTTAACTTTCTTCACAGAGGCTAGTATGGGGCTATGTTTGGGTTTTGTGCAGAACACAGAGTTGATAATGCAGAGATGAGCAGAGCTAACACAGAGCCAAGGCCTTTGCTGCTTTCCGTAGTGCCACGCTGGCAAGGAAGTTGGGGGTGCATGGGAGATTGGGAGGAGACACAGCTGGGACAGATGACCCAAACTGACCAAAGGGATATTCCACACCATAGGACATCATGCTCAGTATATAAGGTGGGAGGAAGAAGGAGGAAGGGGGAACCGTTACGCCTGATGAGGCCCTGCTCTCCTGGAGATGGCTAAACACCTCCTGTCTTTGGGAAGCAGTGAATTAATTCCTGGTTTTGCTTTGCTTGTGTGTGCAGCTTTTGCTTCCTTTTTAAATTGTCTTTATCTCAACCCATGAGTTTTTGTAGCTTTTACCCTTCTGATTCACTCCCCCATCCTGTTGGTGGGGGAGTGAGTGAGTGGCTGTGTGGTTCTTGGCTGCTGCTGGGGTTAAACCACAAGACCCCTCCCTTTCTACCAAAACCTATACAAATCCAACACAGAGCCTCTGGGTGAGTGAGGACATTTTTGCTTAGTTTCAGGTTAAGCCTGACTCAGTATAGATAATCTCAGCTAGGAGGACTCTCAGATTTTAAGACTCTCAATTTAGGCTACAAGTTCTAGAACAGGAACTCCAACAAAGTCAAAGAAATCCTTTCTTTCTTCTCTCCTTCTTCCTTTATCAAATCCAGTTTATTTTTGATAACAAATTTCCTGATAGTAAAGTTTTTATAACATCCATGTCCTGATAGTATTAAAGTTTAAATACCTGACCTTTTAACCTCTGTAACTGATCTTTGGCCATGCCATATTGCATATAAGGTTCTTGGAATGGCTCTAGGAAAGGAGTTGTGGTACATACAACAGCCTATTACCATCCAGCCACACTAACAAGACAAAGCTGAACTGTTAAGATACAACAAAACTTGCTGGCAGTTAGGGCTGAAAGGGTCTCACAGCTCAGCAGTGTGGGACAGCTGAGCCAACCCAGAATTGCTGCAGAAGCCTGTACAAGACTCTACTCCTGACCTTAGACTTGGCAAATTATCTCAGTTCCCACATTCAACTACTTTCTTCAGTGTTTTACTCTTTTCACTACACTTTGGCTTAGGCTGAGACCAAGTGCACCAGAATATAAAGAAGGTTTAACTACTACATTAGTATGACCTTCTGCATCTGTCCTCTTCCACAGTGCTTCTAAGTCTGGATTTAAAGGTAAGACTTTAGTTTCTTCCTGGAGAATTTGGTTGTATTAGCTGCCCAGTCAGAAAAGTAACCCTCAAGCAAAGCTTCAGAATGAAGCCTAGAAAACATGCACAAACCTAATGCAGCCCATGCACAAATATCTGCCCTATCCCTGTCTAGTGGCAGCTCTGATCTTTGCATTGCATTGACCCTTCTGTGGAAATACCCAAACAGAATGAAGCAAACTTGAACAAAAAAACAAACCAACAAAAAACAACAACAAAAAAAGAGAATAAGAAGCAATGTGAACAATGGAAACCTGTCTCTGTTGTTTATGCCACAGGGAAAAGACTTCCTCTAAAGTATCTAGAGCAGCTGGGCTAGGCTACCAATGCTTTCAAGTTTTCTGAGACTGGGTTAAAGCTATTGAGACTAGAGGCCATGACTTTGGAAACCAGTACCTCAAGGTGGAAGTAGATACTAAAAGGACAACTGACTCTAACTCTTCAATTCTTCAAAAAGGGGAATATTGATTGAGTACAACATTATGGCAGAGACTTTGTACTGACAAAGGGAATTAGAGGACAGTTATATCCATTGCTAATTCTGTACTCAACACTGTGCTCTAAAGCTGAAGTATGGTTATGGATTTTAGCTAAACTAGTGCTTTGGATTAAGCAACCAAAATCAAGCAAGCAGGGTTCTATTCCAAAATAATTCAATGAATATTTCTTCCAAGCCCTGCTCAGCAAAAAAACCTCACAGCTCTTGCATTCTTGTGTGCATAGCCAAGTTTCTACAGGAGAGATATAAGGTACTCTTACCTAACATACTTATGTGCTTATAGCCTTGTAGTTAAAGAAGTTTCTTTGGGTGAGAACCAGACTGAAGGTTCTCAAACTGAGGAGGGCTAAGTATTCAGGTCTTCCATTTCCTTTAATGGTCTAACTGGGTTATAGTATCAGAGATGCCTCCTTTCCTTGGCTAAAGTTTGAAAGGAAATGTCCATGGCTAATATGCCCTGCACTACACACAAAGCTGCAGCTCTGCTAGAAGTGCTGCATGAAGGTTCCCCCAAGGAGGTCTGCTTGGGGCCATGCTCTTTGTGTTGACCTCCCCAACACCAGCAACGGCTGTGCAAGGCTCCTCACCCCAGAGTGCTCCTGTGCAAGCGCTTACACATACTGTGAGCTGCAGCAGAAATGGTGGTACCATGTGGCTTTATGATTGAAGGAAGGACCAGATTTTGGGGACGTGGCTGCCTAAAATCCACTGAAATTCACCTGAATAGACAAATGTGTCTCAATCTCGTTCTTCAGTTCTGGGTCCCTTCCTGCCATCTAAACAAGTCTCCCTTGTGCAGTA